>NC_090782.1:27500-282500 GCF_040054535.1 Antennarius striatus | reverse complement strand
CGTTCGCTCGAAGAAAGAGAAGAGGAACACCAAGAGTATAGGACTAAGAGTAGGGACGTTGAATGTTGGAACTATGACAGGAAAAGGTAGAGAGTTGGTTGACATGATGCAGAGAAGGAAGGTAGACATACTGTGTGTCCAGGAGACCAGGTGGAAAGGTAGCAAGGCTAGAAGTTTAGGAGCAGGGTTCAAGTTGTTCTATCATGGTGTAGATGGGAAGAGAAATGGAGTAGGAGTTATCTTGAAGGAGGAGTTTGTTAGGAATGTCCTGGAGGTAAAAAGAGTGTCGGATAGAGTGATGAGTCTGAAGCTAGAAATAGAAGGTGTGATGTTCAATGTTGTTAGTGGGTATGCTCCACGGGTAGGATGTGAGCTGGAGGAGAAGGAGAAATTCTGGATGGACTTTGATGAAGTGATGCAGAGCATACCTAGAAGTGAGAGAGTTGTCATTGGAGCAGACTTCAATGGACATGTTGGTGCAGGAAACAGAGGTGATGAGGATGTGATGGGCAGGTTTGGTATCCAAGAGAGGAACGCAGAAGGACAGATGGTAGTTGACTTTGCAAAAAGGTTGGAAATGGCTGTAGTGAATACTTTCTTCCAGAAGAGGCAGGAACATAGAGTGACCTATAAGAGTGGAGGTAGGAGCACACAGGTAGACTACATCTGGTGTAGACGGTGTAACCTGAAGGAGATCAGTGACTGTAAAGTAGTGGTAGGTGAGAGTGTAGCCAAACAGCATAGGATGGTGGTGTGTAGGATGACTCTGGTGGTGAGGAAGATCAAGAGGGCAAAGGCAGAGCAGAAGACGAAATGGTGGAAGCTGAAAAAGGAAGAGTGTTGCTTGACTTTTAGGAAGGAGTTAAGACAGGCTCTGGGTGGTCAGGAGGTGCTTCCAGATGACTGGACAACTACAGCTAATGTGATCAGGGAGACAGGTAGGAGAGTACTTGGTGTGTCATCTGGAAGGAAAGTAGATAAGGAGACTTGGTGGTGGAATGAGGAGGTACAGGAGTGTATACAGAGAAAGAGGTTAGCCAAGAGGAAGTGGGACACTGAGAGGACTGAGGAGAGTAGACAGGAGTACAGGGAGATGCAGTGTAAGGTGAAGGTAGAGGTAGCAAAGGCCAAACAAGAAGCTTATGATGACTTGTATGCTAGGTTGGACAGTAAGGAGGGAGAGACTGATCTATACAGGTTGGCAAGACAGAGAGACAGAGATGGGAAGGACGTGCAGCAGGTTAGGGTGATTAAGGATAGGGATGGAAGTCTATTGACAGGTGCCAGTAGTGTGATGGGAAGATGGAAAGAGTACTTTGAAGAGCTGATGGAAAATGAGAGAGAACAAAGACTAGAAGAGGTTACTGTTGTGGACCAGGAAGTAGCAAAGATTAGTCAGGATGAAGTGAGGAGGGCACTGAAGAGGATGAAGAGTGGAAAGGCAGTCGGTCCTGATGATATACCTGTAGAGGTATGGAAGTGTCTAGGAGAGGTGGCAGTAGAGTTTCTGACTGGGTTGTTCAACAGGATCTTAGATAGTGAGAAGATGCCTGAGGAATGGAGGAGAAGTGTGCTGGTGCCCATTTTTAAGAACAAGGGAGATGTGCAGAGTTGTGGCAACTACAGAGGAATAAAGCTGATGAGCCATACAATGAAGTTATGGGAGAGAGTAGTGGAAGCTAGACTAAGGGCAGAAGTGAACATTTGTGAGCAGCAGTATGGTTTCATGCCAAAACAGAGTACTACAGATGCAGTATTTGCTTTGAGGATGTTGATAGAGAAGTACAGAGAAGGCCAGAGGGAGCTGCATTGTGTTTTTGTAGATCTGGAGAAAGCTGATGACAGGGTGTCCAGAGAGGAACTGTGGTATTGTATGAGGAAGTCTGGAGTGGCAGAGAAGTATGTTAGAGCGGTGCAGGACATGTATGAGGACTGTAAGACAGTGGTGAGGTGTGTGTAGGTGTGACAGAGGAGTTCAAGGTGGAGGTGGGACTGCATCAGGGATCAGCTCTGAGCCCCTTCTTGTTGTTATGGTGATGGACAGGCTGACAGACGAGGCTAGACAGGAATCTCCATGGACTAGGATGTTTGCAGATGACATTGTGATCTGTAGTGAGAGCAGGGAACAGGTGGAGGAGAAGCTAGAGAGGTGGAGGTTTGTCCTGGAAAGGAGAGGAATGAAGGTTAGCCGCAGTAAGACAGAGTACATGTGTGTGAATGAGAGGGACCCAAGTGGAAGAGTGAGGTTACAGGGAGAAGAGATCAAGAAGGTGGAGGATTTGAAGTACTTAGGGTCAACAGTCCAGAGCAATGGAGAGTGTGGAAAAGAGGTGAAGAAGCGTGTGCAGGCAGGATGGAACGGGTGGAGGAAAGTGTCAGGTGTGATGTGTGATAGAAGAGTTTCAGCTAAAATGAAAGGAAAGGTGTACAAAACTGTGGTGAGACCAGAGATGTTGTTTGGTCTAGAGACAGTGTCACTGAGGAAAAGACAGGAGACAGAGCTGGAGGTAGCAGAGATGAAGATGCTGAGGTTCTCTCTGGGAGTGACCAGGATGGATAGGATCAGGAATGAGTCCATCAGAGGGACAGCACATGTTAGAGGTTCTGGAGATAAAGTCAGAGAGGCCAGACTGAGTTGGTTTGGACATGTCCAGAGGAGAGATAGTGAATATATTGGTAGAAGGATGCTGAGTTCTGAACTGCCAGGCAGGAGGCCTAGAGGAAGACCAAAGAGGAGGTTTATGGATGTAGTGAAAGAGGACATGAAGGTAGTTGGTGTGAGAGAAGAGGATTCAAAGGACAGGGCTAGATGGAGGAAATTGATTCGCTGTGGCGACCCCTGAAGGGAAAAGCCGAAAGGAAAAGAAGAAGAAGAGGGTTAGTTAGGGTTAGGGTGGGTTAGGGTTAGTTAGGGTGGGTTAGGGTTAGTTAGGGTTTGGGTGGGTTAGGGTTAGTTAGGGTTAGGGTTAGTTAGGGTTAGGGTTAGTTAGGGTGGGTTAGGGTTAGTTAGGGTTGGGGTGAGTTAGAGTGTGTTTTGGTTAGTTAGTGTTGGGGTGGGTTAGGGTTAGTTAGGGTTGGGGTGGGTTAGGGTTAGTTAGGGTTAGGGTGGGTTAGGGTTAGTTAGGGTTGGGTTAGGGTTAGTTAGGGTTGGGGTTAGGGTGGGTTAGGGTTAGTTAGGGTTGGGGTTAGGGTGGGTTAGGGTTAGTTAGGGTTGGGGTGGGTTAGGATTAGTTAGTGTTAGGGTTAGGGTGGGTTAGGGTTAGTTAGGGTTGGGGTGGGTTAGGGTTACAAAACACATGTAGACTGGATGGGCATACTCCCAAGCCCCCTCTAGGATCCCTGTGAGAGTAAAAAGCTGGTCCATTGTTCCACCACCAGGATGGAACCCACATTGTTCCTCCTCAATCTGAGGCTCGACAATCGGCTGGACCCTCCTTTCCAGGACCTCTGAGTAAACTTTCCCAGGGAGGCTGAGGAGTGTGATGCCCCTGTAGTTGGCACACACCCTCTGGTCCCCCTTTTTAAAAAGAGGAACCACCACCCCAGTCTGCCACACTTTCGGCACTGTCCCAGACTTCCACGCAACTCAAAGAGCCGTGTCATCCACGACAGCCCCTCAACACCCAGAGCCTTATATTTGGTGCGTATGCACAAATAACAGTCAGAGTTCCCCCCCGCCCCACAGCCTTAAGGCGTAGAGAGGCGACCCTCTCATCCCCCGGGGTAAACTCCAATACAGTGGCGCTCAGCCGGGGGCTTGTGAGTATCCCCACACCTGCCCTGCGCCTCACGCCTGACGCAACCCCGGAGTAAAACAAGGTCCAACCCCTATCCAGGAGTTTGGATCCAGAACCAAGGCTATGCGTGGAGGTAAGTCCCACCAGATCCAACTGGTAACGCTCCACCTCCAACACAAGCTCCGGCTCCTTCCCCGCCAGCAAGGTGACATTCCACGTCCCTAAAGCCAACTTCTGCCGCCCGGGTCTGGTCCGTCGTAACCCCCTGTCGTCACTGCCACCCATATGGCAGCGCACCCGACCCCATCGGTCTGCCTTGCGGGTGGTGGGTCCACAGGGGTGCAAATCATACCAACTAACTAAATTGCAGTTATGCTAAATTAGCATAACGGCGGTCCTCAAATGACCAGATGTAACTAATAAATGTAACTAAATGTAACTCAGTGTAATGTAACTAAATGTAACTACTCCTTAATGTAACTAATAAATGTAACTAAATGTAACTCATTGTAATGTAACTAAATGTAACTACTCCTTAATGTAACTAATAAATGTAACTAAATGTAACTAAATGTAATGTAACTAAATGTAACTACTCCTTAATGTAACTAATAAATGTAACTAAATGTAACTAAATGTAATGTAACTAAATGTAATGTAACTAAATGTAACTACTCCTTTGTTAGTTATTCATTTATTTCAGGCAAGGAAAGGAAAAACAAAACAAAAAACAACAACAAACAAAATAATTAAATAAGCAAATAATAAATAAAGATCATAACTCAATAATACAATTTTGCCTGAAAGGGAGTGGGAGGAAGAAAATGTATGTAATCCCACCCCAGTTCCTGATTCAGAGATCAACACACTGGGCTTCACTGCTACTTCGAAGATTCAAACGATATACCAACAACGGTAATGGACAATATACCAACAACGGTAATGGACAAATGCCAACAACAGTAATTAACAAATACCAACGAGGATCAAGAAACACTGAGCACATGTTAACAAACAGAACAGCAGTTTGAGTTAACGACCCTCATCTCTACATTTTGACCAGAGACGGTGTTTATAAAGCAGTTTGAATTGATTTGTACTTTTGCATTGCTTGTGTTGTGAGTCCAGAATGTTCCAGAGTTTCACTCCGCACACAGACACACAAAAACCTTTACGTGTGGTTTGAGCTCTCGGCAATGAAAAATATCCCAAACCTCTCAAGTTATGAGCCCTGACTGGAGTTATAAAGAATCGTTGGAGGTTTGGTAGTAATAATTTGTTGAATGCTTTATATAAAACTATTGACTATATTGTACAAGATCATGAAATTTTAGCAACTTTGACTGCGTAAACAGGTTATGAGTATGTTCAAGAAAACCAACCTTGTGAATGATCCGCACTGCTCTTTTCTGTAGTATGATCAGAGGATTTATTGTGTTCTGGTATTTCCCCAAACTTCAACACAATATGTCAGGTATGGGAGGACCAAGATGCAGTATAAATGGAGTGCATTTCCATCAAGGTATAGTTTTGCTTTATTTATAATTGAGAGGGTTTTGAAGATTTTTGTTTTTGTGTCTGACATGGGGTTTCCATGACAATTTACTGTCAATTATAACTCCTAAATATTTATTTTCACTTACAAATTCAATTTGAGTGCCATCAATACTTATTTTCTGTTCAGACATTATGTTGCGATTTCCAAACATCATTACCTTGGTTTTATTTATATTCAAAGATAATTTATTTGAGTCCATCCATTCTTTTATTGTGTTTAGTTCCCTGTTTACTGTTTACAAGCTCAAAATAATCATCACTACTGTAAAATATATTTGTGTCATCTGCAAATAGTATGAGTTTCGGGACTTTGGTTGTGTTAAATATATCATTTATGTACAGATTGAACAGTTTGGGCCCCAACACTGACCCCTGGGGGACACCACAAGCAATGCCAAGTACATCTGATGAATGTTGACTCATTTTTACCAACTGTACCCGCCCTGTTAAATAACTTTTTAACCAGTCCCCAGCCAACCCCTAAATCCATATCTTTCCATTTTATTTAGTAATATTACGTGCTTAATAGTATCAAATGCTTTTTTCAGATCAATGAAGAGACCAACTGCATACTTTTTCTGTAACTAATGTAACTTAATGTAACTAATAAATGTAACTCAATGTAGGGCGGCAGTGGCTCAGTGGTAAAGCGGGCGGTAGAGCGGGTCGTCCTATGATTTAAGATCGGCGGTTCGATTCCCACTCCCGCCCCCCCAAAAATACCCGGAGGTGAGCTAACAGTGGGAGGTGTCAGCTCATCTCCGGAGCACTGCCGAGGCACCCTTGAGCAAGGTGCCGTCCCCTTTACAAATTGCTCATTTGAGGCGCACCAAGAAGGAGCTGCCTGCCACTCTACCTCCCCTGCATGCCTACAGCCCCCCCTGTGTGTGTGTGTGATACAGGGGCCTGTACTCACAAATATGTATGCATGCGTTTGTAATCAGTAGCTAGAGTGTGCTTCTTAATTTCCCTTCGGGGATCAAACCAGTATATAAAATTAAAAAAAAATTAAAAAAAGTAATGTAACTAAATGTAACTACTCCTTAATGTAACTAATAAGTGTAACTAAATGTAACTCAGTGTAATGTAACTAAATGTAACTACTCCTTAATGTAACTAATAAATGTAACTAAATGTAACTCAGTGTAATGTAACTAAATGTAACTACTCCTTAATGTAACTAATAATGTAACTAAATGTAACTCAGTGTAATGTAACTAAATGTAACTACTCCTTAATGTAACTAATAAATGTAACTAAATGTAACTCAGTGTAATGTAACTAAATGTAACTACTCCTTAATGTAACTAATAAATGTAACTAAATGTAACTCAGTGTAATGTAACTAAATGTAACTACTCCTTAATGTAACTAATAAATGTAACTAAATGTAACTCAGTGTAATGTAACTAAATGTAACTACTCCTTAATGTAACTAACAAATGTAACTAAATGTAACTCAGTGTAATGTAACTAAATGTAACTACTCCTTAATGTTAAATAACTGAATTTCTGACTGATTCTAGTTCCAAACATTACAGTTAGACAGAAAAAACATGTTTGTTTGTTTCTCTGTTCTAACATAAATCCTTTTCATTTGTCAGGTTATTAAACCCACAGAACTCCATCAATCAAGGATCAAACTATCAATCAATAAAGAAAAATAACATCAGACACAAGTTAGGACGTTAACTTTGTTCACAACGTTTAGTCAGAGTTAAAATGGGCTGAAATACTGCATTGTGGGAAATGTAGTTTTTGGTTAAAGAAGACTTTTGACCCATTTATTTTTAGACATTCTGACCTTTCATGCTCTCGCGGGCCACATTAAATGATGTGGAGGGCCACATTTGGCCCCCGGCCCTTGAGTTTGACACGTGTGCTCTAGAGGAACGAGCTGCCATAAATCTTGATCTGGATTACCAGTTAGTTCCTGTACTGGACCTGTGTACACCAGAAGCAGTTCAACCACCAAGAACTTTTCCCTTTTACCCATCCAAAGGAAATGGTTCCCTCACCTGTGGTTCTCACCAGAAGTTTCTTGTTGTCTTTCATGTTCGTTTATGTGGTTTTTCTCACCTTGTTCGAGGGTCTAAGGTAGAGTTAACACTTGTGTTACTTTGTACAGATTGCAGCCCTCAGAGGTAATGTACCTTTTTTTCCCTTTGTAGTGACGTTGACATCGTATGGACCACTCCACTCTGCAATGTGCTACCTGACATGCGGGTAGAGGTGGTCTGGATCCCCAACGACCTCACAGGTTGTCCACAGGATGTGAGGCCGTAGGATACGTTGACACCATCCTGAGACTGCGTAGTGGATACTAAACCCTCTGAAACCCAGCATCACGTTTGTTACAATACTATGACAGACAGCCTTCCACAGGCTGCCTACATTTAATTTTATTTTTAAAAATCATATTACTGTAGGGCGACATCAAATATTTAATGTCTCTTTAGGAGTTACATCCTACAGATGTGACTGTTCATAAAACCGGTCATGTGTAAGAAACCAAGCACTAGTCCACTCTTCTCAAATTGAACTTTTTACTCTCAAACAGTGTGGGTCACATGAAGAGATCATGGTAATCTCCACTTATTGAAGAACTTGATCCGTTCCTCTAAACGAGTCCTAACAGATGACCTGTTCTTCTGACTTTGAACAGGTCCAACACAAACAGAGCACACACAATATTTTACAGTCTGTATTCACATCGTATACATGTTAATCAAGCAGCACTGAGTATTTCACCTGAAACTGATTCACCTGTCATCAGTATATCAATAAAGACAGAACTGAGAGTTATTTCAAATATCTGTGAAAAATGAAGTGAATATTTAAAAAAAATCATTTATCTGAAGACATTTCCAATAAATACTCAATATGGTAGAATGAACACTGTCCCTCATGGTCATTAGATATAGACAAATAAAACAGCGGGCGGAGTTATGAAAGCCACAAACTTTGTCTACAAAGCTGGAACAGAAGAGTTACATCTCAAAAAGTCACAGAACACACAAAACAATCTACTGCACATTGGGGTGTCAAATACAGCAGGAGCGACTGGAGTCGGCTTAAAAGAACGTAACACTTAAATCGCACACTGCCGCCAGACGTGGTGGGTCACTGATCATCTATCTATCTATCTATCTATCTATCTATCTATCTGTTTTGAAATGAAGAAGCCTCTTGGATGAGTGGAAAAATGTCCTCGAGCTTTTCCTACAAGTCCTGTTGACTTTACTCAAGTTAAAATAATACAAAACTGCCTGATGCGATGTAAAAATGTACTCATTTGCAATATTACTACAGTACAATTATAGCCTACATGATTTATTTAGTGAAAGAAAATCAATAAATATCAGTTCATAACTTTCCGGTACTCAGCCCTTGTTCTCAGTGTGTTGGCATGAACACAACATTCATTGACTGAGTAGGGTAAGGGTCAAGGTCAGGGTCAGGAGAGTCAGGGTCAGGGTTAGACTCCCGTTACGCTTCCAAAGGAGCTCACCGTAAGGTAATTGTTCCTTTTTTAAACTTTTTAAAATACATTTATAGTTCTAAATTCTATGTGTGAGAGGTGATGCGAGCAGCATTTGGGTTTTTTTTATATGGTCTAAAACATCCTGTTCCTGCTAAAGTGAATGCACCACTGCATTCTATTACATATTCCTTTTATATTTCAGTTCTCTGTTGTTTCAGGTTTCAGCTGACACACAGCAAACTCGCTTGACTTTAACTCACAGAGAAGATAGTTAAAGACCCACTCAGAAATTTGGAATATTAGTACAGGTAGTCCTCAAGATAGAAACATCTGACTTACAAACATTCATAGATATGAACAAGCGCACGCCACCGTATCCAACTTCTGCACTCATCTCCAACACTCGTCTGCCCCCACCGAGCAGCACCATGGCGCTCATCTCTGACACTTGTCTGCCCCCACCGAGCAGCACCACGGCGCTCATCTCCGACACTCGTCTGCCCCCACCGAGCAGCACCGCTGAACTCATCTCCGACACTCGTCTGCCCCCACCGAGCAGCACCGCTGAACTCATCTCCGACACTCGTCTGCCCCCACCGAGCAGCACCGCTGAACTCATCTCCGACACTCGTCTGCCCCCACCGAGCAGCACCACGGCGCTCATCTCCGACACTCGTCTGCCCCCACATCTTCACTGGTCTTGGATGTGCCTCTGCCAGCGTCTCAGAGCGTCAGACCCCCCTGAGTCACCATCCATCAGGACTCTCTTCCTCTGAGCAAAGAAACTTTCCAAAGACATTTGTGTCTTGGGGAGTTTCAGTTCAGCGGTGATGCTTTCTGTGTTGGCGGCTGGAGCCGCCCCTTAAGAAGTAGTCATGTGACCGAGTGACTCCCACACAGATGTGTCGTACGGAATCTTTTCCAAAACAAAACATTGTTCAGAATCACTTCATAAATGGAATTCATGCATTCCTTCTGTGACAGCAGGAAGTGACTGACGTACCGACCGGGGGCGGTCCAGGGCCCGGGGGGCGGAGTCCAGAGGTGAGTTACATTCCAGCACTTCATTTCATCATGTGTTGTTTTTATGTCGTCATTGTTTCTCGTCAGTCTTAGTTAACTTAGTAATGAAGTTTAAAATGACCTCAATTATATACTTTAAAAAACAATGGAGTTTATGAACAACCTGCTGGCGCCCCCTGTGTGTCAGTGCGAGGACTGCCTGTATTTTTTAACAGCCAGACGCCCTTCAGGCGACTGAAAACAGTCAACAGGAATTTCCTTTATTTCAAATCCTTCTCTTTCATGTTGGTGTCGCCCCCTGGAGGCCCCCACGGAGTGAACAGTGGATCGTTACCTTTCTAAACCCTTAATTCAGGCGGCAATTAGTGAGAGACATTACTGTGAGTTAAATTCACTCGTTATCTCAAAGAGTAGTCTAATCACACACACATTAATACATTTGTACTCCGTGTGAGAGGACAGTGGTGAAGATGCACAATGCTGTTTAATGGCTCAGAGGTAGAGAACACACACAGCTTCCTTCACACACTTTGTACCAGCAGAGTAAATATTACTGTTTGATCACATGTTTAGTTGTTAACATCAGCGGTTGAATGAAACTTATAATGTTTTGGTAAATTTACATGAATTCACATTAAGCTGATTGGTAACAGTTTGATCACAGCCAGGCAGATTGATTTTGCATTGATTTTTAAATTTGATACAGATTACTGACCTGCTAGGATCAATAATTCATCATAAGCAGCACAAAGTCAATGCAAAGGCGTCAGCGGCGACTGTAGCCCAAAGGAAGACGCACCAGCTTCACCTGGAAACAGTGAAACTTAAACACGTCAGAATATTCATCCACACACAGAAACAGCATCACTTAAAAATACAAGACGTCCAGCAGTGTGTGCTGGATGATAGGACCTAACTAGAGGACAGAAAGGCTAGTTAGCATTAAAACACTCATCAGTGTTTGGACACTGATGGCTCTTATTCTGTTTATCAATTTATAAACGGAATGAAACCTTTTCTATTTTCCTCTCTACAGACCAGAGTGATTCGTTCTGAGATGAACTGGGTTTGATGTTTGTCAGGAACTTAAACAGAGATCATGTTTCAGTGTTTCACCTTCTGAGTTCCCTAAAGAACAAAATCAATCTCAGCACAATGGTGTTCACTGGTGTTCACTGTGTTCACTGGTGTTCACTGGGTTCACTGGTGTTCACTGGTGTTCACTGTGTTCACTGGTGTTCACTGGTGTTCACTGTGTTCACTGGTGTTCACTGTGTTCACTGGTGTTCACTGGGTTCACTGGTGTTCACTGGTGTTCACTGTGTTCACTGGTGTTCACTGGTGTTCACTGGGTTCACTGGTGTTCACTGGTGTTCACTGGGTTCACTGGTGTTCACTGGTGTTCACTGGGTTCACTGGGTTCACTGGTGTTCACTTGGTTCACTGGTGTTCACTGGGTTCACTGGTGTTCACTGGTGTTCACTGGTGTTCACTGGTGTTCACTGTGTTCACTGGTGTTCACTGGGTTCACTGGTGTTCACTGGGTTCACTGGTGTTCACTGGTGTTCACTTGGTTCATTGGTGTTCACTGGTGTTCACTGGTGTTCACTGGGTTCACTGGTGTTCACTGGGTTCACTGGTGTTCACTGGTGTTCACTGGTGTTCACTTGGTTCATTGGTGTTCACTGGTGTTCACTGGGGTTCACTGGTTTTCACTTGGTTCATTGGTGTTCACTGGTGTTCACTGGTTTTCACTGGTGTTCACTTGGTTCATTGGTGTTCACTGGTGTTCACTGTGTTCACTGGTGTTCACTGGGTTCACTGGTGTTCACTTGGTTCATTGGTGTTCACTGGTGTTCACTGGTGTTCACTGGGTTCACTGGTGTTCACTGGTGTTCACTGGGTTCACTGGTGTTCACTGGTGTTCACTTGGTTCATTGGTGTTCACTGGTGTTCACTGGGGTTCACTGGTTTTCACTGGTGTTCACTTGGTTCATTGGTGTTCACTGTGTTCACTGGTGTTCACTGGGTTCACTGGTGTTCACTGGTGTTCACTTGGTTCATTGGTGTTCACTGGTGTTCACTGGGGTTCACTGGTTTTCACTGGTGTTCACTTGGTTCATTGGTGTTCACTGGTGTTCACTGTGTTCACTGGTGTTCACTGGGTTCATTGGTGTTCACTGGTGTTCACTGGAGCTTGAAATTTCTCACAATAACCATGACGTAACCAAAAAGTTAGTTATCGACGACCACTGAGCGAGTAGCATTTAGGAGCAGACACTGTTTCATCTGGCCCACTGGTAGCCTAAAGAACAAAATCAATCTCAGCACACTGGTGTTCACTGGGTTCACTGGTGTTCACTGGTGTTCACTGGGTTCACTGGTGTTCACCGGTGTTCACTTGGTTCATTGGTGTTCACTGGTTTTCACTGGTGTTCACTTGGTTCATTGGTGTTCACTGGTGTTCACTGTGTTCACTGGTGTTCACTGGGTTCATTGGTGTTCACTGGTGTTCACTGTGTTCACTGGTGTTCACTGGGTTCATTGGTGTTCACTGGTGTTCACTGGAGCGTGAAACTTCTCACAATAACCATGACGTAACCAAAAAGTGAGTTGTCGACGACCACTGAGCGAGTAGCATTTAGGAGCAGACACTGTTTCATCTGGCCCACTGGTAGCCTGGTCCCATGAACAGACAACATGTGGACTGTAGCATGTCAGTGGTCACTGACCACAGGTCACTGGTCACTGACCACAGGTCACTGACCACAGGTCACTGATCACAGGTCACTGATCACAGGTCACTGACCACAGGTCACTGGTCACTGACCACAGGTCACTGATCACAGGTCACTGATCACAGGTCACTGATCACAGGTCACTGACCATAGGTCACTGGCACAAACACACTACAGACTGGTGACACAGAGGGGACACACACAGAGGGGACACACACTCCCACCAAACATGCCAGAATTTCCAGTAGAAGGGAAACACCTTACAGGTGTTGGACACAAACGAGGACACACGTGTGTGTGTTTGTGTGTGTGTGTGTGTGTGTGTGTGTGTGTGTGTGTGTGTGTTGTCCTCAGGAGCCCGAGGAGCGCCGGAGAAAAACTCAACAAATAACAAACAGCTATGATGATCTGGATGGTTTTGATATACGATTGAGCTGCTTGCCTGCCTGGGGGGCTGTGGGGAGGCCTGCCTCAGAAAACAGATCCGTCACACAGCTGTCCCATCAGACGGTGTGTGTCCCATCAGACGGTGTGTGTCCAATCAGACGGTGTGTGTCCCATCAGACAGTGTGTCCAATCAGACGGTGTGTGTGTCCAATCAGACAGTGTGTGTGTGTCCAATCAGACGGTGTGTGTGTCCAATCAGACAGTGTGTGTGTGTCCAATCAGACGGTGTGTGTCCAATCAGACGGTGTGTGTGTCCAATCAGACGGTGTGTGTCCAATCAGACGGTGTGTGTCCAGTGTCTTTAATGTACAATCCAGTTCCGGTGTGAGACACAGGTCTGAGCGTCCTGTCTGCCCACTGGGGGGCCTCAGGGCCCCCGCTGGGGCCCTCAGGGGCCCCCGCTGGACATCTCGGCCTTGCTGAGGGCGATGGCCAGCTCCAGGTCCTCCTGCTCCTGCTGCCTCAGCCGCTTCAGGCGCTCGCGCTCGGCACGCTCGCTCTCACGCTTCGCCCACTCCAGCTGCTGGGCCTCGTTCCCAAACTGAGAGACGGAGGGGGGGGGGGGTTCAGTGTGGTCTGGAATTCTGTTGGTACACCTCTGTTCAATAACCTCTGTAGTGACAGACTACAATTAATGACTGATGGGTTCTCTAGACGTCTGCTCTCTTCTAACCTCCACCAGGATTGGAGGTCTGGATCCTCTACAGTCTCCAGAGCTGAAGGGACGGTTCTACAGACGGGGTCCAGTGTGTTCGTTAAGTAAGGCTGGAGCAAAATTCACTCCCAGACTGTTTTTACAGATTACCACTTTAAAGGCTAACATAATTCAAACTGTCCATGCAGGTTTAAACAGTTAGCACCTCCATGGATGTTCAGGTTCCTGGTGAACCTAAAACCACCCGCTTAAAGCAAACCACTCACTATTAGAACAAAGACAGGGAAATACTGAGGAGGAAAAAGTGTTTGGAGAGCTGGAAGGGAAGCGTGATGTGTGTCTAAACAGAGAACCGGCTCCAGATGAATCAATGAAGCCCTGCTGACACTGACATCAGTGCATTTTGATAAAACACACAGTAAGAATAACTGCATTTTTCACCAAAGCAAGTTACGAGTATAAATGCTCCCTCACACATCAACCGTGTTGTTTTTAGTATCTCACAAATCTGCTGACTTGTAATAACTTGTAATGAGAGTAATTCTATTATGAGTTCTTACCTTGGCTTTATCAGGTCCTGTAACAGAGGTGGATTACAGAACAGACAAGTTATAAAGCAGACACTTCTGAACCCAGTGGAGTTCACAGGACAGACAATCATCACAGTCGACACACCTGTAGAGATTCTGGCCAGCAGGATGCTGCTGTGTGTTTACCACACCCAGAGACATCCAAATCAAAGTCTGTGGCTTACTGGAATTTGAAGTTACTAAAAGTTAAAGTACAAAACTTTTTGAGTGAATCCCTTCAAGTAGTTACACTCACAACAGAAAACACAGGAACACATGACTACAGCTACAACAGATCTGACATCCAAACTCAAGCCCAGCCTGTCAGATCCATCGCGTGTTGAACGTTTTATCTGTGCACAAACACTCACGGCTGTGACTTCTGTTGTTTTATGTCGACACAGATGAGAGATCCAACATCAACGCTGTAACTCAAGTCACTGTTCCATCACAGAACAAATACTCCCACTATACTGTATATACACACATATATATATACATGTATATATACCTGTATACACACATACAGTATATACATATATATGTACACACACACACACACACACACACACACACACACACACACACACACACACACACACACACACACACACATATATATATATATATATATATATATATATATAAAACTTGTTAACATTACTAATTCCACAAATACATGTTCCTCCCTTTAAAAGGGAAACAAAGCAAGCTTGAAAAAAAAAATCTACCAAATTCAACAACTCCACTTATGATACTTTTCATGCCTCAATTTCTGCTCAGCATATTTTCTGTTTCTCCTGTGGCAGTGTTAACTAGTTAACTAGTTAACCACTTGCCATTGTGCAGTGTGCAATGGCTGTTAACACACAGATTAAGTGCAGGTTTGATCAGCGACAGGAGACGACCCGTCAGAGGCCCTAGTGGGGCCCTAGTGGTGTCCTAGTGGGGTTCTACTGGGGCCCAAGTGGGGCCCTAGTGGCATCCTAGTAGCGTCCTAGTGGGGTCCTACTGGGGCCCTAGTGGGGTCCTAGTGGGGCCTTGATGGGGTGTTATTGGGGCACTAGTGGGGCCATTTTGGGTTCTAACAATTATTTGGGCGGACGTTTAACAAACAGCTGTTACTGAAGTATTCAGTCTGGCAGTGGCCAGTGACTGCACCGCCTCCACAACAGGCCTAATGACTTCATTTAAACAAACCTCATCATATATTAATATTTGCTATTTATTTAGGTACTAGAATTTCAATTGTAATTAAGTCTAAAGTTATTGATATTAACTCCTGATCCAGTGGGTGGTGGATTAATAACCATTTATAACTGTCTTAACTATACTGGCCTTTTGCTGAGATCATACTAAACCAGACACAGATAAACCTGGAGGATCAGACATCAGATAAAACATCAACTCCACAACAACACCAAGACGTGAGCATCCAGTTCCAACAGACACATGACAACATCCCATAGACATCAGAGCTGACAGCTGAGTGGTGATACTGCTCCTCTGTTCAATGGAACTGTAGTTGGCACGAGTTGGCCAATCACTGAAGGACATCATTCATTGGTAAGAAAACAGATCATCTTGTAGAAGAACCTTCTCCACCTCAGTGAGTGTTCTGTTATTATCAGTAGTTTCTGTATTGATTGGCTTCTGAGGGACGGAGACGTCTGTTTCTGTATCCTGAGGTTTATTCATCTAGATCATCCAACACACTGCTGGTAACAACACATTTTTAACACATTAAAGCTGCTGTTATAACAGCTGCTCATAAGTCCTACTGTGTTCACACTGGTACCAGACAGCTGACCTGGACTGTTTCACTGCTGTCGCCTCGTTTAATGTTGCACCAATGCCAGGTGTCAGGATCAGCGAAACAAGAGGGACATTGTCAGACACTCTTCACATGTAGGGGGGTAGAGTAGGGTGGGAGTCTGATTTAACCATAGATGATCTACTTCATGTGTGATCAACACCTGCTGTCACGATCCAGCTCTGATCTACAGGCTAAACGCCCTCAAGGGAAAGATACTTTAGTCAGTCAGTAAGTCAACAATCGTTAAGTCAGTAAATCAGCAAGCCAGTCAGAAAGTCAGTAAGTCAGCCAATAACTAAATAAGTCACTGAGTAAATCTGTAATTAAGCAGTAAGTTAAGTCAGTCAGTAATTCAGTCAGAAAGCCAGTCAGTCAGTCTATTACCTATCTAACAGGGTTTTTTTTAATGAGTCTCAGAGGTGAGCAGTAAAGAGTTTACTTTTACTTTGTTCTTTCCCATCAGGCATCACTTCCCTCCTGTCTGTTTGTGGATGGGAATTCCTTTTTGCGTGAATCTCTTTTGGATTTCGTGTGTGTGACCATTTTGTAATTTGTTTTTGGTGAATAAGCATACTTTTAAAAATCAAAATAAAATGAGTGACATTCATTGGAAGCTTGTGTCCAAAGTAAAAAACCACCAGTTTGTCAGGTGCAGTCACTCTACTGGCAGGACAAACGTATTTCTGTCTGTGGAACGCTGACATTAAAATAATCCCCTTCGACCTTCAGGCAGCAGGAGTTAAAGTCGCAGTACTTGTACTACTATCTGTACTTTATCTGTGCCTTCACAGCCTGCATGAACTCCCCTTTGGTACACCCTTGGTTCACCCTTGATACACGCTTGGTACACCCTTGGTTCACCCTTGATACACGCTTGGTACACCCTTGGTACACAATTGGTACACGCTTGGTACACCCTTGGTACGCGCTTGGTACACCCTTGGTACACACGTGGTACACCCTTGGTACACACTAGGTACACACTGGTGCTGCATGGATTTGCTCAGACACTCTCTGATGCCCCATTCTATGTTCATCCTGACGTGATCAAACTATTTTGATGTGTATTATTGCATCACGCCTACATGAACATACTATTGCCCCTCTAAGGGTACCTCAGGGTTTATCAGGGGTATGTCTGCTTTATGCTGAATGATTTCACAGCAGGAACCTCGACTGTCCTCAGACATTTTGGAAAGAAAGCAGAACAATAATCCCAGTTCAGATGACATGCAGGACTGAAATGGATCAGACTGTAATCTGATCTGGAACTGTCAATAGTTACAAACTAAATAAAACCTCTTTGCAGAATCCTGTGAGTTCCTTTATCGCAACACTTATTGCCCCTTAACTAGCACAAGTCATGTGGTCATAGTGTAACGACCAATCACCACAGACCACATTACTTGATCAACGTCCTATACATTTAAAAATCAAATGATTGCGCTGAAACCTGCTTGTCTGTGTGGGCTGGGCTACACCCTGACAGTATCACCATCTGTCTGTGTGGGCTGGGTTACACCCTGACAGTATCACCATCTGTCTGTGTGGGCTGGGCTACACCCTGACAGCATCACCATCTGTCTGTACGGACTGGGCTACACCCTGACAGTATCACCATCTGTCTGTGTGGGCTGGGCTACACCCTGACAGTATCACCATCTGTCTGTGTGGGCTGGGCTACACCCTGACAGCATCACCATCTGTCTGTACGGACTGGGCTACACCCTGACAGCATCACCATCTGTCTGTACGGACTGGGCTACACCCTGACAGTATCACCATCTGTCTGTACGGACTGGGCTACACCCTGACAGCATCACCATCTGTCTGTACGGACTGGGCTACACCCTGACAGTATCACCATCTGTCTGTGTGGGCTGGGCTACACCCTGACAGCATCACCATCTGTCTGTACGGACTGGGCTACACCCTGACAGTATCACCATCTGTCTGTACGGACTGGGCTACACCCTGACAGTATCACCATCTGTCTGTGTGGGCTGGGCTACACCCTGACAGTATCACCATCTGTCTGTGTGGACTGGGCTACACCCTGACAGCAACACCATCTGTCTGTGTGGGCTGGGCTACACCCTGACAGTATCACCATCTCAACTGACATATCTGACGTCTGTAGAACACTAAGAAAAGCTTTAACGTCTTTACTTGATGCTGAAGATGGCGCAAAAGGATCTTTGCCACTGAATGGGTCTCCTGAAGACTTTTTATTCTGAAACAGATCCATGGCATCACTGCTGAATGGCTGAAAGGGGTCACATGGTTTGGACTGGTCCGCTGTACCAGTCATGCTCACAGGTGTGGTATTACCTGGAAACGAAAACGGACTAATATTAGGGCAGAGACCAGCTCACAAACAGAGTGACTTATCACATATTTGCAGGTTTTTTTCCACAGTTCCAGTTGCTGACACAACTTGTCTTGTGACAATTTAAATCAAAAAAGATCAATAAAGGAAATAAATAATAAATAAAGGAACGAAAGTATCTCAGTGATAGGCAAACAAATCATTAACCTGTGAAAAACTAAGAGAGAAAACACGTAAAAATACCAGACGCAGAACCAGAACCCAACTGTTGATTTACCAATTCTCACACATGTATATACGGTATGTTTACGCTATACTGTACTGTACTTTGTGAAGAAAACCCCCCCCCGTGGTAATTATCCACCTAGACTTGATAGACGTTATGTTTTAGGGTAAATAACAAAAACCGTTTGTGATGTTTAGTGGAGAGTTCAGCTTCCATCACCCAGTCCTTACAGGTGTTACTGGACACGGGGGGGTCCACCACCCCCACACAGACAGGACTCCAGCCAAGAACCATGTGTGTGTGCGTGTGTGTGTGTAACTTGGCCACATCCTCTTACCTCACTAGAGCCCACAGGGTGACACTTACCACTGAGGGGTTTGGGTCTTGGGGGAACACTTTTCTTTGGCGGCAGAGCTGGGGTGTCAGTCTTCCTGCCGAAGGCGTCATCCACAAAGATTGACTGGAGGGACAGAAGTTGTCAGTCAGTGGTAGTTCACCAGTAAATGAGTGTAAACAGAGGTCAGGGGTCACAAGGGGACAACAAGAAACGGTTCACTGACAACAAACATTTGGAATGTTAGATTACTGGTCTGTACGGCCTAATCAATCTGTATAATAATTGATTAATTAATCATGTTTCTACGGCCTGAAGTCCTCACAGCAAGTTTTACTGAAATGTCTTTCCTGAACACCAATCAGATCACGTGACCCACGAGGACCCCCCTGCTAACATGCACCGGCTACTGCCCCCCCCGTTGTTCCTACGGCTGGGTGTCCTGCCCATCTTCACACGTGGGTGTGTCTGAATTGAGGGTGGTCCCGCCCATTTGTCACACGTGGGTGTGTCTGGGGTCACCGGTGCTTAGTTCTAGTGAATCACCATGGGAACTGTAGTGTCTACAGTGATGACCTGAAACTATAATGGTGCTTCACAGGAAGTACCGTCTGATTGGTGGGACAGGATCCTGTTCTGTAATGCAGACGGTCCAGGGACACGTATGATTGTTGGGTAAACCTTTAGCGTAATGAAGGACTTGGGAGACGTGTGGTGACTCGGTGCCAGCAGGTGTAACCGAGGGAGGTGTTGGTACCTTCTGGTAGTCCGGCAGCCAGCCGGCTCTGCCCTCAAACGGGTCTCTGGGTTTGGACATGTGGCTGAAGTCTGCAAAGCCGAAGCTGTTACTGCTGCTGAGAGGACCGGCGTCAAACGGGTCCAACGAGCAGAACAGGTCTGGAACACACACACACACACACACACACACACACACACACACACACACACACACACACACACACACACACACACACACACACACTCACACACACACACACACACACACACACACAAAGAGAAGGAAATGCTGAGTTGCATATTGACGATAGACAGGTGCCACGGTGGTCCAGTGGGTGGCGCTGTCGGCTGACACCGCACAGCAAGGAGGTTCTGGGTTCGAGTCCCGCTCTGTGTGGAGTTTGCATGTTCTCCCCGTGTCTGGGGGGGTTCTCTCCGGGTTCACAGGCTTCCTCCCCCCTCCAGAAACATGCGCTTGAGGTTGATTGGCCGATCCCAAATTGCCCTTACGAATGTGTGTGTGTGTGTGTGTGTGTGTGTGTGTGTGTGTGTGTGTGTGTGTTTGGCTCTGCGGTGCACTGGCGTCGCACCTGGAGTTTCCCCCGCCTCACGCCCTCAGTCAGCTGGGAGAGACTCCAGTTCCCTGTGACCCGAGACCAGTGAATGAACCGGTGAAGAAATGACTGACTGAATGAATGAATGAATGACTAAATGAATGAATGACTGAATGAATGAATGACTGAATGAATGAATGACTGAATGAATGAATGAATGAATGAATGAATGAATGACTGAATGAATGAATGACTGAATGAATGAATGACTGAATGAATGAATGACTGAATGAATGAATGAATGAATGAATGAATGAATACTGCCTTAAACCATGTCTGTGAGGAACGCAGCGCCTCTGTGTGTTAAAGAAACACTTTAATACTAAACTGTTTTAAAGGGGGGTCAGTAAGGGGGGGGTTCAGGTTTAATATCAGTGTGGGGGGGTTCAGGTTTATATCAGTGTGGGGGGGTTCAGGTTTAATATCAGTGTGGGGGGGTTCAGGTTTAATATCAGTGTGGGGGGGTTCAGGTTTATATCAGTGTGGGGGGGGTTCAGGTTTATATCAGTGTGGGGGGGTTCAGGTTTAATATCAGTGTGGGGGGGTTCAGGTTTAAAATTAGTGTGGGGGGGTCAGGTTTAATATCAGTGTGGGGGGGTCAGGTTTAATATCAGTGTGGGGGGGTCAGGTTTAATATTAGTGTGGGGGGGTCAGGTTTATATCAGTGTGGGGGGGTTCAGGTTTAATATCAGTGTGGGGGGGTTCAGGTTTAATATCAGTGTGGGGGGGTTCAGGTTTATATCAGTGTGGGGGGGTTCAGGTTTATATCAGTGTGGGGGGGTTCAGGTTTAATATCAGTGTGGGGGGGTTCAGGTTTATATCAGTGTGGGGGGGTTCAGGTTTATATCAGTGTGGGGGGGTTCAGGTTTAATATCAGTGTGGGGGGGTTCAGGTTTAATATCAGTGTGGGGGGGTTCAGGTTTATATCAGTGTGGGGGGGTTCAGGTTTATATCAGTATGGGGGGGGTTCAGGTTTATATCAGTGTGGGGGGGTTCAGGTTTAAAATTAGTGTGGGGGGGTCAGGTTTAATATCAGTGTGGGGGGGTCAGGTTTAATATTAGTGTGGGGGGGTCAGGTTTAATATCAGTGTGGGGGGGTCAGGTTTAATATCAGTGTGGGGGGGTTTCAGGTTTAACATCAGTGTGGGGGGGCAGGTTTAATATCAGTAAGGGGGTCAGGTTTAATATCAGTGTGGGGGGGTTTCAGATTTAACATCAGTGTGGGGGGGCAGGTTTAATATCAGTAAGGGGGTCAGGTTTAATATCAATAAGGGGGGGGGATTCACGTTAAATATCAGTGTGGGGGGTCAGGTTTAATATCAGTGTGGGGGGGTCAGGTTTAATATCAGTGTGGGGGGGTTTCAGGTTTAACATCAGTGTGGGGGGGCAGGTTTAATATCAGTAAGGGGGTCAGGTTTAATATCAATAAGGGGGGGGATTCACGTTAAATATCAGTGTGGGGGGTCAGGTTTAATATCAGTGTGGGGGAAGGTGGTAATGTATTACTGTACTAATGTACTACTGTATTACTGTAGTACTGAATTACTGTACTACAGTATTACTGTACTACTATATGACTACTACAGTATTACTGTACAACTGTATGACTGTACTACTGTATTACTGTACTACAATTTTACTGTACTACTGTATTACTGTACTACAATATTACTGTACTACTGTACCACTGTATAACTATATTACTGTACTTCTGTATTACTATACTACTGTATTACTGTACTAGTGTATTACTGTAGTACTATACAAATGTACTACTGTATTACTGTACTACTCTATAACTATATTACTGTCCTACTGTAGTACTGTAGTACTGTATTACTGTACTACTGTATTACTCTACTACTGTACTACTATATACTGTACTACAGTATTACTGTACTTCTATATTACTGTACTACTGTATTACTGTACTAGTATGTAACTATATTACTGTACTATTGTATCACTGTACTACTGTAGTTCTGTATTACTGTACTACTGTATTACTGTACTACTATATTACTGTACTACAGTATTGCTGTACTACTGTATTACTGTAGTACTGCATTACTGTATTAACGTACTACTGTATTACTGTAGTATTGTATAATTACATTACTGTCCTACTGTATTACTGTAGTACTGTATAACTATAGTACTGTTCTACTGTGTCACTGTAATACTGTATTACATTACTACTGTATTACTGTACTACTGTATAACTATATCACTGTACTACTCTATTTGCTGTACTACTGTATTACTGTACTACTGCATAACTGTTACTGTACTACTGTATTACTGAACTTTGTTATTACTGTAGTACTGTATTACTGTACAACTGTATTTCTGTACTACTGTATAACTATATTACTGTACCACAGTATTACTGTACTACTGTATTACTGTACTACTGTATTACTGTAGTACTGTTACTGTACTACTTTACTACTGTATTACTGTACTACAATATCACTGTACTACAGTATTACCGTACTACTGTATTACTCTGCTACTATATTACTGTACTACAGTATTGCTGTACTACTGTATTACTGTAGTACTGTATTACTGTACTAACATACTACGGTTTTACTGTACTATTGTATAATTACATTACTGTCCTACTCTATTACTGTAGTACTGTATTACAGTACTACTGTATTATTATATTACTGTACTACTGTATTTGCTGTACTACCGTAGTACTGCATTACTGTACTACTGTATTACTGTACTACTGTATAACTATATTACTGTCTTACTGTATTACTGTGGTACTGTATAACTATACAGGTAGTCGCCGACTTACGACCGCGATTGGGACCGACAGATCGGTCGTAACTCGACTTGGTCGTAAATCGACTCTTAAGTAAAAATTCAATCCAGCAGCGCTGGTTCTTGGCTGGGGGTCGCCCGGATCGTCAGCTGGGGCAGCGTGTGGGTTGGTGGGAGCGGGAGACCATCTTTTCATAATCATTGTGAGCTTTGTCTGAATTGTTCGTTTCTTTTTCTCCTCATAAATTTCACGATATGGACGGAAAGCGTCGTTTGCCATCCGTTCAATCCTTGCAAATGTTTCTATGTTCTATGTGCATTTCTTCAAAGTGTGCACGGAGTTTATTTAACAGGGAAAAGCCTTCTGACAAGCCTTTGGTGGTGAACATTGTTTGTTTCCTCCTCTTCTTTCTCTGCTTCTCTTCTTCTTCCACTCTTTCTTCTTCCAGCGCGATCAGTTCTTCTTACAGCGCGATCATTCGTGAGTTCTCCAAGGAGAGGTTTTTTGCCAGTTTCACTATTTTCTCCCGAATCTGATCAAGTTCTTCGTCACTTTCAAATCCAGCAGAAGAGTTGACGTAACGCTTGACAGTTTTTCCATACGCCATTCATACATTTCTCCGTCACAGCCTCCTAAGCAGCCCAGCCCATCAGTAGTGGGCTGGGCTATTGATCTCAGTGTGACTGAACAGCGTGTGTGCGCCGTGGGGACTGGAGAGAGCGCGGGAGCCTCAGAGCGTGAGTACTGTGGCTGGAGGGAAAGCACGCGTTACCCAGACATTGTGGTCGTAAAGTCGGTCGGTCGTAAGTTGCACAGGTCGTAAGTCGACGACTACCTGTAGTACTGTACAACTGTAGTAGTGTATTACTGTATTACTGTACCAATGTACTACTGTATTACTGTACTACTGGATAACTACATTACTGGTTTACTGTATTACTGTAGTACTGTATAACTATAGTACTGTACAACTATATTACTGTAGTACTTTATTATTGTTCTACTGTATTACTGTAATACTGTATTACGATACTACTATATTACTGTACTACTGTAGTTTTGTATTACTGTACTACTGAGCGACTATATTACTGTACTACAGTATTACTGTACTACTGTACTACAGTATTACTGTACTACTGTACTACAGTATTACTGTACTAGTGTATTACTGTACTACCGTAGTACAGTATTACTGTACTAGTGTATTACTGTGCTACAGTATTACTGTACTAGTGCATTACTGTACTATTTTATTGCTGTATTACAGTACTACTGTACTACTGTATTACTGTAGTACTGTATTACTGCACTAATGTACCACTGTATTATTGTACTACTGTATTACTGTACTAATATACTACTGTATTACTGTACTACTGTATAACTACATTGCTGTCCTACTGTATTACTCTAGTACTGTACTACTGTATTACTGTACTACTATATTACTGTACTACAGTATTACTGTACTAGTGTACTACGATATTACTGTACTACTATATTACTGTACTACAGTATTACTGTACTAGTGTATTACTGTACTACTATATTACTATACTACAGTACTACTGTTCTACCCTATTACTGTATTTTACATATTTTCATTCTGAAGCTGCTGAAGGAAAACTACCCCTGGGGTAGTTGTTTGACCCCCTGTGGAAGAGTGGAGGTGTTGGTAACTATTTCCCGGTCACACACTTAGTATTGAGTTAACATGGGGAATAAAGGGAACAATAATCCTGTGGATTAAATGGGATTAGATCCTATCTGGGCCTTTGGGTTTGGGGTCGGAATAAAGGGAAATGTTTCTGAGAACCATAATCCTGTGTAGAGATGGGATTATAATCCTACCTGGGCCTTTGGGTTTGGGGGTGCTCACAGAGAAGGGGTCGTTACTGGTGAAGTGACACGTTTGCTGCAAAGGAACACAAAAAACTTATTTACAGGGAAGTAGTTCCTGTCAGTCACACAGCATTCTTCTGTTATGTCGTTCAATAGTTAATGTTCCTCTTTTTGTTCCTGATGTTGGGGTCACCCACATGGGGTCACCCACAGGGGGTCACCCACCCTGTTTTAATGCCCACAACCCCCCCGCAGAGGACTGTCAGCTGTTCCTTCAGTTCAAACATGTTGGTTTGAAACGATGTGAGACAAGATTACAAGTTCACAATGTGTGTGTTCACACCAGAGTCTATCAAATCACACGTTAGTGTGAACCCGTGTTCCACCTGTAGCCAATGACTGACAGGTGCTGTCGTCCAATCACAGACTAGAACCAGTTCTGAAGGTCTAGTCTCAGGTTCAACCCCGGATTCAGCCTGTGACGACTGCATTTACTGACTGGTTAAACACACACACACACACACACACACACACACACACACACACACACACACACACACACACACACACACACACACACACACACACACACACACACACACACACACACACACACACACACACACACACACACAACACACACACACACACACACACACACACACACACACACACACACACACACACACACACACACACACACACACACACACACACAAACAAAGAGACCAGTGGACCAATGGAAAACATTGTGAGGCTGTAAAGCATCCCCAAAACACAGTCACTGACATCACCAAAAACCTTTGAAGGGCAAAAGGGCAAAAAGCTGCCCCCATCCACCGCTCGCAGAAGAAACCAAAGCACGAGGGCGACACCAGAAGACGCCACAGCTCATCAGCGGTACGGACAGATCAGACCGACATCAGCCAAACGGTCCAGAGACAAGACTCCAGCACCGTCTGACGGTCTGAGGAGCTCCTGGAGAGGATCCAGAGGGTCGTCCTTCACCAGCTGGGGAACCCAGGAGCTTCCCTCAGGACCACCAGTCTGCTGATGGAAGCTGAGCGTGGACGATGCCATACTGTATGTTCCAAACGATCTCTAAACACCTGGAAAAAGCTGGTAGCTCTGTTCTAATACTGTTTTAATAATATAAAACCACATACTTCAGCCAATATGTTATTGAGTTTTTAGTTCCATAGCACCACTGTTACCTGGGAGACTACCTTTTAAATCATCCTCAGTTATCCAGGTCATGGTTATCTGTTCTGAACTGAAGAAGTCTCTTGGATGAGTGACAAAACGTCTTCAAGAACTTTTTTAATGTCCAGTGGATTGACTTAAACACATTTGGATATACAGAAATACTACAATATTTGACTAATTGACTAAGCTCCTGAGTCAAAAAACTCAAAACTCAAAGACAATTTTTGCCTTTAAAAAAAATAGAATCATTTCAATTCATTTTAGCTGTGTAAAAATGTCTAAACCCCCCAAATTATGGAATAAAAAAATAGGAACAATACTTTACCCATTCATAACAGATTATATAAAAATTACATAAACAGTAGGAAAGTATGAAGATAAAGGCTGGAGTACAAACAACCTAAGTCTGCCAACGAGAACGAGATCCATCTCACTGATGTCGTATCCATCCGCCAACATGTGGTAAAGAACGAGATCCGGTCTCACTGATGTATCCTTCCACCAACACGTGGTAAAGAACGAGATCCGGTCTCACTGATGTCGTATCCATCCACCAATGCGTGGTAAAGAACGAGATCCGGTCTCACTGATGTATCCTTCCACCAACACGTGGTAAAGAACGAGATCCGGTCTCACTGATGTCGTATCCATCCACCAACATGTGGTAAAGAACGAGATCCAGTCTCACTCATGTCGTATCCATCCGCCAACACGTGGTGAAGAACGAGATCCGGTCTCACTGATGTTGTATCCATCCACCAACACGTGGTAAAGAACGAGATCCGGTCTCACTGATGTTGTATCCATCCACCAACACGTGGTAAAGAACGAGATCCGGTCTCACTGATGTTGTATCCATCCACCAACACGTGGTAAAGAACGAGATCCGGTCTCACTGATGTCATATCCATCCACCAACACGTGGTAAAGAATGAGATCCGGTCTCACTGATGTTGTATCCATCCACCAACACGTGGTAAAGAACGAGATCCGGTCTCACTGATGTTGTATCCATCCACCAACACGTGGTAAAGAATGAGATCCGGTCTCACTGATGTTGTATCCATCCACCAACACGTGGTAAAGAACGAGATCCGGTCTCACTGATGTCGTATCCATCCACCAACATGTGGTAAAGAACGAGATCCAGTCTCACTCATGTCGTATCCATCCACCAACACGTGGTAAAGAATGACATCCATCTCACTGATGTTGTATCCACCCTCCAACACGTGGTAAAGAACGAGATCCGGTCTCACTGATGTTGTATCCATCTGCCAAGAGGTGGTAAAGAACGAGATCCGGTCTCACTGATGTTGTATCCATCCACCAACACCTGGTAAAGAATGAGATCCATCTCACTGATGTTGTATCCATCAACCAACATGTGGTAAAGAACGAGATCCAGTCTCACTCATGTCGTATCCATCCGCCAACACGTGGTAAAGAACGAGATCCGGTCTCACTGATGTTGTATCCATCCACCAACACGTGGTAAAGAACGAGATCCGGTCTCACTGATGTTGTATCCATCCACCAACACGTGGTAAAGAACGAGATCCGGTCTCACTGATGTTGTATCCATCCACCAACACGTGGTAAAGAACGAGATCCGGTCTCACTGATGTCATATCCATCCACCAACACGCGGTAAAGAACGAGATCCGGTCTCACTGATGTTGTATCCATCCACCAACACCTGGTAAAGAATGAGATCCATCTCACTGATGTTGTATCCATCAACCAACATGTGGTAAAGAACGAGATCCAGTCTCACTCATGTCGTATCCATCCGCCAACACGTGGTAAAGAACGAGATCCGGTCTCACTGATGTTGTATCCATCCACCAACACGTGGTAAAGAACGAGATCCGGTCTCACTGATGTTGTATCCATCCACCAACACGTGGTAAAGAACGAGATCCGGTCTCACTGATGTTGTATCCATCCACCAACACGTGGTAAAGAACGAGATCCGGTCTCACTGATGTCATATCCATCCACCAACACGCGGTAAAGAACGAGATCCGGTCTCACTGATGTTGTATCCACCCTCCAACACGTGGTGAAGAACGAGATCCGGTCTCACTGATGTTGTATCCATCCACCAACACGTGGTAAAGAACGAGATCCGGTCTCACTGATATCGTATCCATCCACCAACATGTGGTAAAGAACGAGATCCAGTCTCACTGATGTCGTGTCCATCCACCAACACGTGGTAAAGAATGAGATCCATCTCACTGATGTTGTATCCACCCTCCAACACGTGGTAAAGAACGAGATCCGGTCTCACTGATGTTGTATCCATCTGCCAAGAGGTGGTAAAGAACGAGATCCGGTCTCACTGATGTTGTATCCATCCACCAACACCTGGTAAAGAACGAGATCCGGTCTCACTGATGTTGTATCCACCCTCCAACACGTGGTGAAGAACGAGATCTGGTCTCACTGATGTTGTATCCATCCACCAACACGTGGTAAAGAACGAGATCCGGTCTCACTGATGTCGTATCCATCCACCAACATGTGGTAAAGAACGAGATCCGGTCTCACTGATGTCGTATCCATCCACCAACATGTGGTAAAGAACGAGATCCAGTCTCACTCATGTCGTATCCATCCACCAACACGTGGTAAAGAATGAGATCCATCTCACTGATGTTGTATCCACCCTCCAACACGTGGTAAAGAACGAGATCCGGTCTCACTGATGTTGTATCCATCTGCCAAGAGGTGGTAAAGAACGAGATCCGGTCTCACTGATGTTGTATCCATCCACCAACACGTGGTAAAGAACGAGATCCGGTCTCACTGATGTCGTATCCATCCACCAACATGTGGTAAAGAACGAGATCCAGTCTCACTCATGTCGTATCCATCCACCAACACGTGGTAAAGAATGAGATCCATCTCACTGATGTTGTATCCACCCTCCAACACGTGGTAAAGAACGAGATCCGGTCTCACTGATGTTGTATCCATCTGCCAAGAGGTGGTAAAGAACGAGATCCGGTCTCACTGATGTTGTATCCATCCACCAACACCTGGTAAAGAACGAGATCCGGTCTCACTGATGTTGTATCCATCCACCAACACGTGGTAAAGAACGAGATCCGGTCTCACTGATGTTGTATCCATCCAGCAACACGTGGTAAAGAACGAGATCCGGTCTCACTGATGTCATATCCATCCACCAACACACGGTAAAGAACGAGATCCGGTCTCACTGATGTTGTATCCATCTGCCAAGAGGTGGTAAAGAACGAGATCCGGTCTCACTGATGTTGTATCCATCCACCAACACGGACAGAATGACAGCTCATATCTCAAAAACTTCTCTCAAGGTCCTACTATGTCAAGGTCCTATCTCTATTTCATCATCAGAAGGGACAGTTACACTGGATGTTCAGGAAGAGAAAGTCAACCAATGAGGAGCTGATGCTGGTAAAGACAAACATAAATAATTCTAACGAAAATAACTATAATTTAATTTGAAAAAATAAAGAGTAACACAAGATACAAACGATGCCGAAAAGAGTGTTGCCCCAACAACAAGGCCCGTTCCCAGTGCTGCCCCAACACAGCACCGACTCCTACCTGTCTGTTCTGTGGATTAAGATTATCAGAGTGTAAGACTTTGATAATCTTGTGATAATATAACTTGTCCATGAGCGAGCATCTACCCCTCACTACTGCTTAAGGTGTGAAAAGTGTTAAAGTGAGGGATTGGGACTACAGTTGTGCCACTGCTGGGTTTGGGTCTTTGATGGCCCACAAATACCTTAGATGGTAATGTAGCACTTTTACTGAAGGGGTCTGTGGTGGAAAAAGGGTCCATCTTTATGGTCTTCTTGAAGAAATCTTCAGATGAAGCCTTGAATGGATCCGTCTCTTTGAAAGGGTCTCCTCCGAAAGGATCTGAAGAAAAGATGGAGAACAACAGTTAAAACTTCAACATTAACAGTATCTAACTAATTATTTCCTTAAAAACATAAGACCAGAAATCTCACAACAGCTTTACACTGGTCAATGAAACAACAATTCAAAGGTCCCATATTAGACTCTTTAATTCACTTCACAGAGCTGTGAGATGTCCAACTCCTCTGTATTGGGACTGTATTTATTATTTACTTGAGCCAATAAACTTACTGTCACTATCTCCCCACGGGGACAGTGATTTGATTCCCCAGTGAACGACAATGGCACAGTTTGCTTTTATGACATAACTGAAGTAATGTAAGAAGTTGTGTTATTACTAGCAGAATCCAAACATGAAATATATATTTTAATGTGTAGACTCTAAATATAAATGCCTCTGAATTGGTAATGGTAAGGGTATAGCAGGCATAGGCATAAAAACTGGGTTAAGACTGTGTTGAACATCAATTGGATCCCAGACAGAATTTGTGTTACTGAGGTCACCGTGAGGTCAGATATTAAATGTTCCTCAGGTCAGCCTATTTTTATTTATTTTTTAAATGTTAATTTAATGTATATACTGGAATGATGGTGATTAAGAGCCGAACTGTGAAGAATACTTCTATGACAAACTTCAAAATTCAGATAGCAAAATAGACAAAAACACGACTATTCATCTGTGGTGCTTTAATGGTCACACTGGTGCCTCTTCTCTGGTGCCTGATTCCTGGAGGCTCTGGTTTTGGGGAGTGGAACCTTGAAGGTGAAGTACATTACAGTTCTCTGTGGCAAATGAGATTTTTATCTGGAACTCTCTTTTCAAGCACAGAGGCTGCCATATGGTCACCTAACGAGTCTGCTCCAGTCAGGTACACGACATCATGACTGAGTGTGGTCATTTCAGATTCACGACTAATGTGAAAATACATCCATATGAAGAATGTGCCCCCCCAGCACAAGCTTGTCTTGTGTGACCTGGCAGTATGTCCAAGTAAATCCAACAAATATATCTTCAGCCCCAAGCTGCTGGTCCATCTGGCATTATCACTGCAATGCTCACAGCTTCCTCTGAAGTCTCCAGCCCTGATTCTAGCCGGAGGGAAACACCAGCTGAATGTGATGACAGCTTTAGCGTTAACTTGTTTGAGGGAAAAGGTGATGCAGAGAGAAACAGTTAGAGAGGTCTCAAACTCAGAACACTCTCTGAAAGTCATTGACAGACCTATTGAGGCAATTGCCTGTGACATAGTTGATTTCAATGAAACACAATTTGGATTTGTGTTGCGGAAGCACTTTGAAATGTCTGTTGCCGTGATTCAGTGCTTTATAAATAAAACTTGATTGATTGAAGAAGTACAAGTGATGTAATCTTTGTTGTCCACCAGCGACAGGAAAAATACCATGGTGGAGATGAAATGATTCTCCTCATTTTTTAAGATCTTGAGAAAATGCTTTTGACCTTCCCTGTGATGCATTGTGGGATATGAGGGAGCTGGTTATGCTTGATTGGTTAGTTGGTACAGTTCAAGCCATGTATGCTCACGCCAGAAGCAAAGTCCGTGTTAACAAGTCTTTCAGTGAGGAGTTTAGTGTTCAAGTTGGGGTTCCTCAAGGCTCTGTTCTCAGTCCTCTCCTATTTATCATCACCTTAAAGGTCCTTTTAAGTGAATTTCGAACAGGCTTTCCATAGGAGTTATGGTATGTAAATTACTTTTAATATCTGAGTCCTTGGGAGATCTGCTTGAAAGTTCTAATGCTGGTAGACAGGGCTTGACCATAAGGGTCAGCCAGTGAACATGGACAACACTAAAGTGACGTTCTGTGGCCCAAACACAAACTCTCTGAAAGGTTCCCAGAGGTAACCCACGTGGTGTCTGCCGCAGTAGCGTGGGTAGATATTCCATGTTTTCTACAGGCTGTTCTCACCAGATACACAGGAGGTGTTGTGGCAAAGGACAGACCAGTGCCTATCCCAGCTTCAGTTCTAGGAGCTGTCATGGAATAACTGGCCCTTTTGACAAAAGACCTAGTGGACATATGAGGATTGACGGTCCAATGCGTGATATTGTCATTATGCTCTATGTGGGACACTCTCACTCCTGTTGGTGGCTGTGAGGTAGCTGCTATTACAAGACGTGCTTGGGACAAGCCCAGAGAACTCCTTTCAGTCCTGACAAATCTGTCCCTGTCAACTCGTAGAAGATTATATGAAAGTTATGTAAGGAGTCCAATGCTATGCAAAGTCGGTATGCTAGCATGTGTTGGCCAGTGAAAGGTAGTGACATCAATAGACTTGAAAACAATGAGAGGGCCATGTTGCAGGGGATCTGCCATACAAGACCTGGTAACAGTATAAGAACTGCTGTCCTGTGATCCTGTCCTTGATCTCATTGACCTCAAATCAACTCTTCGGCATTCGGCATCGCCCATAGTCATTGGTTTTGCCATGTTCAGTGGAGTACGTCAGGCATAATTGTGCATAATGCCTCACAGTCAAAGCCGTAGACGTCCAGGTCGAGGTCAGAAGGCATGTCAGGGTTGTATTGGTGAAGATCTGAGAGCTACTGGGCTAAGTGCAGGTGACACTCTTGTCAGAAAGCGCTAGCGTGCTGCGGTCTACCATTCAATTCAACGTCCAACCCACGGCAGTGACCGGTGGACGTAAAATGGAACAGTGAGTTTGAGATAGTGATCATTTCGCTTCATTCCTTTCTCGACGTGACAATGTCAAACGTGAGCTGGAAGAAATCAAGTAAATATTTTTTTGATGAAGATGATGAAGATGAAGAATACTTTTATAATTCCAATGGGAGATTATTTTTAAATGGTAACAGAGTATCGTAAAAGTTCTCAATTTAACAATTTATAGGAAATGTTACTCAGATGACGTTGCACAAGAAATTAAAAATCATTATCTGCTTGCTTTGATTTTTTAAAAGACATTTGGCTAGATAACAATAATGATCTACTCAAGTAAAAACTGTAAATACATTGTTTTCCATTAGTATTATCAACATCCAATCTGGAAATGTGTGAACATCTGATCTGTAAAGTTGGTTATTTTTGGCAAATTATTTAAGCGAGCATGTACAGTATTTAAGTCTACTACATATAATTCAGTTCATTTCAAAATGGCTACAATTTATGCTGAATGCCTTTAGATGCAAAACACAGAAATTTGTATTTTTGTAAGGAGAAGGGAAAACAGAAGGGTCACTATTTGACTATTTGATAAAAATATCAATTATAAATATGTCTCCACAAACACTTCTAAAATCTGACAAAATATATACATTGAGCATTTTCTGCTGTAGTGACAGTACGGTCTTACAGTGTCCAATTTATAGCTCCACTACTTACACACTAATAAATTGGCTGATAGCAACAAGAAAGGTGACAAACTGATTTAAGTTGGAATGTCAGTATACTGGCTCTTGCTCTTTCCTTACGTGAATACCTGTCGGTGCTGATGGCTGCCTTGCAAAAGGGTCATTTTGGAAAGGATCACCTAGAGGAGAAGAATGAAGGAGAGTGGAAAGACCAGAAATAAAATAAAGAAGATGCTTGAATGAGGACATAGAAGACAGTCAGAAAATACAATGTAAAAACAAAAAAACAAAACCAGTAGTCTCAAAAGAAATTAAAAACAGCAGCAATCACAGTCAGCTGTAAGACGAGACATGAGGAAATACATAATGTGTGAAAAAGAAGACAAAGAAAGAAAGAAATGGTGACAAGAGAATCAGGAATACCGGAAGATAGAGGAAGTTTGGGGATAACAACCTTTGAATGGATCTGTTTTGAAGGGGTCTTCAGAGTGGAAGGGGTCGGTGGGATGCTCTTGACGTTGGCTGGTGAACACAGGTGGCTTCACTTTGAATGGATCCTCCTGTAACAAGGAGAAAAACAGGGAGCCGGAAGAATTTTTGAATTTGTTGCATCTTATGTATTAAACTATAAACGGGGCAGACTGCTAACTCCAAGACACAGAGTTCATTTTACCTCCAGAAAGTAGTGCATCCCTCGGATGCACTTAAACAAAAATGTGTGCATCCAAACATGACGTTTATGCATCCCAAAAGTAATAACAGAATATACGGTCGAAACGACGCAAGTATTGAGTTTTACCAATAGTACAATATAAAAACTAAACAAACAATTTAAATGATTTTATTAATAATGTTGTCATACCTGTTTAAGTAAAAAGAAAAAAAAGAGTAAAATAATATATTAGTTTCATCAAAATGTTAAAGCCTGGCTATTATTTATTTTAGATTTTTTTTTTTTTAGTTTTGCTTTTCACTCAATAGTTTTCTTTGCCTTTAATTCATATTTTCTCCTGTGGACACTGAACCAAGCTGAGAGAACCTCCACACACATTTCAGTAATATTTGTAGTAATATGTGTAGTAATATCTGCAGTAATATCTGCAGTAATATCTGTAGAAATATCTATAGTAATGTCTGTGGTAATATCTGTGGAAATGTAGCTACTACAAGAGGACACAAGCCAGTGTCCTATTGTGTCGGTCCCAAGCCCGGATAAATACAGAGGGTTGTGTCAGGAAGGGCACTTGGCATAAAACTTTTGCCAAATCAAAGATGCGAATCAAACCTACGACTTTCATACTGGATCGGTCAAGGCCCGGGTTAACAACGACCGCCATTGGTGCTGTTGACCTACAGGGCGCCGGTGGAAATTGGATTACTGTTGGTCGAAGAAAGAGAGGAGGAAGAGAGAGAAGAGGAACGCCAAGAGTATAGGACTAAGAGTAGGGACGTTGAATGTTGGAACTATGACAGGAAAAGGTAGAGAGTTGGTTGACATGATGCAGAGGAGGAAGGTAGACATACTGTGTGTCCAGGAGACCAGGTGGAAAGGTAGCAAGGCTAGAAGTTTAGGAGCAGGGTTCAAGTTGTTCTATCATGGTGTGAAATGGGAAGAGAAATGGAGGAGGAGTTATCTTGAAGGAGGAGTTTGTTAGGAATGTCCTGGAGGTAAAAAGAGTGTCAGATAGAGTGATGAGTCTGAAGCTAGAAATAGAAGGTGTGATGTTCAATGTTGTTAGTGGGTATGCTCCACAGGTAGGATGTGAGCTGGAGGAGGAGAAATTCTGGTCGGACTTTGATGAAGTGATGCAGAGCATGCCTAGAAGTGAGAGAGTTGTCATTGGAGCAGACTTCAATGGACATGTTGGTGCAGGAAACAGAGGTGATGAGGAGGTGATGGGCAGGTTGAGGAACGCAGGAGAGGAACGCAGAAGGACAGATGGTAGTTGACTTTGCAAAAAGGATGGAAATGGCTGTAGTGAATACTTTCTTCCAGAAGAGGCAGGAACATAGAGTGACCTATAAGAGTGGAGGTAGGAGCACACAGGTAGACTACATCTGGTGTAGACGGTGTAACCTGAAGGAGATCAGTGACTGTAAAGTAGTGGTAGGTGAGAGTGTAGCCAAACAGCATAGGATGGTGGTGTGTAGGATGACTCTGGTGGTGAGGAAGATCAAGAGGACAAAGACAGAGCAGAAGACAAAATGGTGGAAGCTGAAAAAGGAAGAGTGTTGCATGACTTTTAGGAAGGAGTTCAGACAGGCTCTGGGTGGTCAGGAGGTGCTTCCAGATGACTGGACAACTACAGCTAATGTGATCAGGGAGACAGGTAGGAGAGTACTTGGTGTGTCATCTGGAAGGAAAGTAGATAAGGAGACTTGGTGGTGGAATGAGGAGGTACAGGAGTGTATACAGAGAAAGAGGTTAGCTAAGAAGAAGTGGGACACTGAGAGGACTGAGGAGGGTAGACAGGAGTACAGGGAGATGCAGCGTAAGGTGAAGGTAGAGGTAGCAAAGGCCAAACAAGGGGCTTATTATAACTTGAGTGCTAGGTTGGACAGTAAGGAGGGAGAGACTGATCTACAGTGAAACCTCGGTTTTCGAACGCTTCTGTTCTCGACCAAATAGGTTTTCGACCAGAAAATCCGAGAACTTTACGTCTCTGAACTTGACAAAAAATTCAGGTCTCGACAAAACCGAAAGAAGCCGAGCGTACCTGAATGTGACTCATTCGGGAGCAGAGTGAACTCAAATGCTCAGGATGCTTCCTCCGTAGCGCATTCGTGTTCAAAGTTCGATAGGATATCTTTTATTAAAATAAAACACTGTCTATTTCTACCCTTTTTATTTATGGTAAACAGTATACAGTGCAGTTTATGGTGTAAAATAGTAAAAAAAAAAAATAGAAAAAGTTGTTTTTTTAGACTTGGAACGGATTAAAATTATTTACATTAATTATAATGGGAAAAATAGGTTCGGATTTCGAACAACAGACAGACAAACCCAACAGGACTCTTCTTGTTCTCTGGGGGGTCGAACTAACTCCTCTCTCACTGCAGCTTAGAACCAGCACACCTGTTGCTGATTGGTGGATTTTAATCAGACAGAATCACACAGGTGAGTCATACAGGTGAATCACACAGGTGACTCACACAGGTGAGTCACACAGGTGAGTCACACAGGTGAGTCACACAGGTGAGTCACACAGGTGAGTCACACAGGTGAGTCACACAGGTGAGTCACACAGGTGAGTCACACAGGTGAATCACACAGGTGAGTCACACAGGTGAGTCACACAGGTGAGTCACACAGGTGAGTCACACAGGTGAATCTCGTCACGAGAAACGATCGTCAGACGGTGCGTCTCTGGGACGCCAGCTTTAAATGACTCGTTTTCATCATTCTATTTTTCTGGGTTCATTTCTGTTCCATTGCTGTTGAATGTTTTGGTTTATTGTGGGACGCTAACATTAATGTTGACATGCTAACGTGAATATCAGCTAACGAAACTAATGAAACTGTTGGCTGCAAATACAAATAACATTCAGCTGAGACACATCCCATAACAGACCAGTAAACTAGCAGAGAGGCTGACCTGCGCTGCTTTCACCATGGCCTGGAATCTTCCATTCTCCCTGTCAGCGAACCCCTCCCCCATGTCAGCCAGGTTGGTCATGCTGCCCCCATGGGTTCCGTTCAAGGCGTTGTCGTACTTTTTGGTGCCTTTAGACTCATCTTGCTGGCTGTCCTGGATCTGGGACAATTTACTACGTGCCTGCAGAATACAGAGACAAAGAGGGACAAGTGTGGATTCGATGCTGAATGATATTTTTGTGGATGAGCACAGCATGTCAGTGAAACACTGGCACAGTTCCTCCCGTTTTGGTTCGGTTTAAATCAAAAAACAAATCAACAAATTCCTCCCTGAATTTGAATGATGGTAGAGAGACATAGATAGATAGATAGATAGATAGATAGATAGATAGATAGATAGATAGATAGATAGATAGATAGATAGATAGATAGATAGATAGATAGAGATACTTTAATGATCCCAAGGGAAATTCAGGTGACATCTGCTCGCAAGAGATACAATAAATACACATTACAATGACAGAAAGTAATGGCACAGCCAAAGACCCTGTATAAGTTACATTATTTACATGCTGTTACATAATTATGACAACAGGAAACAGAAGAGCCTAGAATAAAAGGAAGGAAGCATAGGGACATGGGAGAAGAAGAAAAGAAAGAGCATTGGGTGTAGATGAAGTGTGATCAGTAACACGTGGATGAACCGAGCTGTAAACTGACACTAAGGACCCCCACAAAGTGTCCCACAGTGCATCCACAGTGCGTCCCAGGCCCCCCTCGTCTATCCCTTCTCACCCGACCTTGATGACCCTGCGGCTTCAGACCCCCTCCTTCTGAGAGAGTGGTTGTGCCCTCTGATGGCACGAGGCACAAAGGTGGTGTGCAGGGGGTGGGTGGTGTTACCCAGGATCGATCTAAACCTGGACATAGTCCTCCTCTCTAGGACAGTCTGTATCGAGTCCAGATCCTGACCGATCAGAGCTAGCCCTCCGGATGAGCCTGTCGAGTCTCTCTGTGTCCCGTTTCCTGGCACCACCACCCCAACACACAATGGCGTAGGACAGCACACTGGACACAATGGACTGGTAGAACAGTCTGAGCAGATTAGAGCTGACGTTGAAGGAGGCCAGCCTCCTCAAGAAGTACAACCTGCTCTGACCCTTCTTGTATACACAGTCCAGGTTCAAGTTTCAAGTTTATTTATTTTTATATAGCCCAGATTCACAAACAATGTCTCAAAGGGCTTTACAATCTGCACATGGACGATATCCCTCTGACCTTTGTGCATTGCAAGCAGTGCGACCAGTCCAGTCTACTGTCCAGCTGCAGCCCCAGGTACTTATAAGTCCCCACTACCTCCACCTCCTTACCCCCGATGACTACTGGCTGTGGGGAGGGTGGTGCCCGCCGGAAATCCAGCACCATCTCCTTGGTTTTGGAGATGTTCAGCTGAAGCTCGTTCCACTGATACCACTCCACAAAGTCCGTCACCACTCTCCTGTACTCCCTCTCATCACCCTCCCTGATACTTGCCACAATTGCAGTGTCATCAGAGAACTTCTGCATGTGGCACGTACCCGAGTTATGTTGGAAGTCCGTTGTGTAGAGGGTGAAGAGAAGGGGGGAGAGTACCATTCCCTGCGGGGCCCCTGTATTGCTGGTCACCACTGATGACACAGTTCCCCATACGGACGTACTGGGGTCTGTCTATTAGATAGTCCGTGATCCAGCTCACGAGGTAGGGATCCACAGCCATGGATGACAGTTTCTCCTGCAGGAGCCGGGGCTGGATGGTGTTGAAGGCGCTCGAAAAGTCGAAAAAGAGCACCCTCACTGCACAACTCCCGACATCCAAGTAGGAGAGGGCCCGGTGGAGGAGGTACAGGACTGCATCGTCAGCCCCAACTTGTGGCCGGTAGGCAAACTGGAGAGGGTCCATCACGCCCTGCACCTGGGGACGCATGAGCTCCAGGACCAGTCGCTCTAGGGTCTTCATCACGTGCGAGGTGAGAGCGACTGGTCGATAGTCGTTGAGCTCAGTGGGGCGTCTCCGCTTGGGTACAGGGACAATGCTGGATGTCTTCCACAAGGACGGGACCATCCCCAGCCGGAGACTGAGGTCGAAGACCTGGTGTAGGGGTCCGCCCAGTTCGGCAGCACAGGCCTTGAGGAGTCTAGGGGGGACCTGGTCTGGTCCGGCCGCCTTCCTTGGGCTAAGCTTCCTCAACGCAGACGTCACCTGTTCCATGGTGATGGCCGTGTGTGGGGGCGTGGCATGTTGATCCCTCCAGCCGGGGGGTCCGGCAGTTGAGGTGGGGGAAGGGTCTGGGTTTGGACTGAGGTAAGTGGGCGAGGTGGACGGAGAGGGAGAGGGGAAGGCAGATGAGCCGGACGGAGAGGGGGAGAAGGAGGTAGGTGGAGTCGGATCAGTTGGGCCGGGGGAACTCTGGGGACAGGTACCTGGAGTGGTGAGGGAGCTGAACCGATTAAAAAAGCTGTTAAGTTCATCAGCTCTCTCCACGTTCCCCTCCACTGTACCACGGCCCTCTCCATAGCCGGTGATGGCCCTCATGCCACTCCAGACCTCCCGCACTTGGTTGCGCCCAAGCTGGTTCTCCAGCTTCCTTCTGTAGCTGTCCTTGGCCTCCCTCAGGCAGAGTCTCACTGCCTGCTGGGGGCGCAGTGGGTGGCGCTGTCGCCACACAGGAGTTAGCGTGTTCTCCCCGTGTCTGCATGGGTTCTCTTCGGGTTCTCCAGCTTCCTCCCCACTCCAGAAACATGCGCTTCAGGTTAACTGGACGGCTTCAAATTGCCTGTGTGTGTGTGTGTGTGTGTGTGTGTGTGTGTGTGTGTGTGTGTGTGTGTGTTTGTTTGTCTATATGTGGGTGTGCAGTGCACTGGCGTCATGCCTAGAGTGTCCCCTACCTGAAACCCTCCGCTGGGATAGGCTCGTGACAGCGGATGAAGTGTGAATCAATGAATGAATCAATTCATTCTTCTGAAAACAAGTGCAACTATTAGAAAGTGCCAAGAGAAAAATGTAAGATCAAGCAGAACATAAAAACAAAAATATACACAATTTTGCTCTAACTGGCAAGTAAAGTTTTATTTCAGAAAAACAAAGTTATAAAAGTACAAAAAAAATAAAATTAGTTTTCAAGCAGGATTCAATTAGCCATCACAGTCCAGTGCTGATTGGGAAGTGTACAGGCCTCTCTGTGGTGGATTATAGCAGCTAGACATCTACCTTCTCTATCAATATACCAAACCGCTTTTCTAAAAGCTCACTTTTGTTCCAGAGGTCTTAGCCAACTATACACCACAGCAAACCTTCCCTTTAACTGTAGGATTACTGAGAAAGCTATCATCAACCAGTTGAATTCATCCAACAGTCTGCTTGAGGTTTTCCCATCAGTTAGAGGGTAGTATAACATAGAAACAGCACATGGGAAAGTCACAGATGACCAGAGTGCATCAGACAGAGAAATACTACGGTACTGGGTAGATCTCAGTACCACATTCAACATCACTGACCATCATGTCTTTAAAGGAACTGTATTGAAGTGGCTTAAGTCCTGTTCTTATCATTCTGTTCATCTTAAGACTGTATGCTTCCTTCAGGCAACACTGATGATACCCCAATACATTTATCAATCACATCAGAAGAAATCACTCATTTAAACTTCAGATATGTTTCAAGACAAAAAATACCTGTACATTTCTGACGTTAAAGTTGAAAAGTTCTTATAATGGGACCCAGACAACTCTGAAAACTCTGAAACTCGTCATTTAATGTCTGTGTACAACACCAGTCCTCCAGGTCAAGGTAAATCAAGAACAGCAAAAAAAGAATCAACTAGACTGTCTTAGTCACCCCTTGTTGCAGTAACAGGTAACCAGGTGAGAACGGAACCAAGTCTAGTGGGTGATCAGGGTTTCAGACGGGCGTTTGGTCACCACTGGAAAAAGCTTTACAGAGACTAACCATTTAGAGATTCTCAGAGCACCCTCTGCTATATAGGTGCAAGATAAGGATATGTGGTATCATCCCATTCACTGCACCGCCACCAACAGCCAGAGCTGTCTGGTCAGCTACCTGCACCTGAGCTGATGAAGGGGATGCAGAAAGCAACCCCCGGGGCACCTGTGCTTCCTCATCTACCCCCGGGTTATCCAAAGGGTCAACATGTTAGTTATGCCTGTAAGGTAAAACACCAGTCCATGCAAACAGTGACCCACAAGCTGACATGAACAATGACTCAGACCTGAAGATAGCCCAGAACCCCCCAGAGGGCGGACCATCCATGACTGGTGGTGTCTCGGGAAGCATCACAGCTGGGTTTCAGTCTTTCCAAACTGTTTCTGTGTGACAACCCTTTCAGGTTTTACAAGGGGGGAGGTGAATGGTTGAGATGCTGCGGCTGATCAACACCAGTATCCTCTAACTGGTGAGGGGACGTGTTGTGGAGACGGTGTTCTTGGACCTCAAAAAGGCCTTGGACACTGTCCATCATGGAGTCTTATTGTCTAAGTTAAAACACTTTAAAATGTCAGCAGAAGCTCTACGGTGGTTTAAGTCATATCTGGGGGGGACACAGCAGTGTGTCAGGGTCAATGGGGGGAAATCAACGCTGCTCCCTAACAACATGGGAGTGCCCCAGGGGTCGCTACTTGGACCGCTGCTGTTTACTATGTACATAAAGGACCTTCTGAATACCTGTCCAGGCGTTAGCTGCCAGATGTGTGCTGATGACACTGTCGTCTATGCATCTGCTAAAACAGCCAGCATGGCAGCTGCGCAGCCGACACAGGAATTAGACAACATCTCAGACTGGCTGGAGTCGTCACAACTAACTTTAAATGTACAGAAAACAGTCTCAATGTGCATCTCCATCCGCAGCAGGCCTGCTGCTCATACCTTTGAGGTTCGTATCAAAAATAAAACTCTTGCAGAAAAGAGTGAAGTAAAATATTTAGGTGTAATCTTGGATAAAAACCTAAAATTTGAAAAAAACTGGTAAAACTAATATGCAAGAAGGTTAAACCAAATCTGAATTGTTTCTGTCATATTAGAAGGGACCTATCAGCCAAAACTGCACTACTGTACATGCATGCCATGATTTTCTCACACCTATCACACAGTATTACAACATGGTCACCATCCTCTCAAACTGTAAAAATCATGGATCAAAAACCGATGAGATGGCACCTTTGTGGTGTCCTAAAAAAACACGACCTTCTCATGTTTGAAAACTTTATTCTTCTCTACTATCAAACTGGTTAAGTTTTTACATGGTCATGTTTCACCCCTGTTCTCTGGACTGATTCATAGACTCCTGAGCTCTGGTAGAGCAACCACACGAGCCTCAGTAAGGGGCAACTGTTTTGTCCCAGGTGTAACAACTCATTCAGACAGTCTGCCCTCTCAGTAAAGGGAGCAAACCTGTGGAACTCTCTGCCCACGGTTCTAAAACCATAGACAGATGGTGGTGTGTTCTACTGAGGGCTCAGATCTAATCAACTGTGCTCACATGTATAGCCTCTGACTGGTTACTAAATGATGTTTACTTTAGTACTGGAGGTTATATAACGTACTGAAACGCTGCTCTAAATATTAACAGATTGTATTTTATCTTTAGTCCTTGTGATACTGTTTTTCTATTTGTATTCTCTTGTTTTTTAGAAAAATCTCCCATGGATAAGTGGTGAAAATTAGCACTCGTGCTAACACACTGCCACACATAACATTTGTGGTACGGGCCCACATTCTCGCATTAAATGTGCCCATGTGGTCACTAATAATCGTCCACGACCGTGTGTCCCACCTACAGGCCACGACGGTTATGACTAAACTCTAACACTCTTAATGGCGGAGTTAAAGGGTGCCCATAGCAACAGCAGACCCCCCCCCCCGCAGTACAGGCAGGGCTCAACCAAATAATTGCGGACCTGAGTGGCTCATAAAAGCACCGAACAAATCCTCCTTCAGGTCAGACCTCCGGGTTATACAGACCTCCAACATCTTCACATTCAGAAGTTATTTTAAATGAGCCCAATCTGATGTGAGCCCTGCTGGTGTTTTGGCCTGTCAGCTCACAGCTGAGCTTTTCTTTGAGGTACATTGATAAAGTTTCAGCTTCAAGATCTGGTGTGAACACAATCACCATCTAAGACTTGACAGCATTGATGTTATCCACAGGTCCAATCCCAACAATGCCACTGCTGGATTTGTTTTTTAGCCCGGGGGCTCCCGTCCTCCATCCTGACTGTGTAGCAACACTCCATGGAGCACCATGTTGTCCGTTTTCACAAAGTGACTCCACTTAGGAAACATGACATAGATTTTATCCTACTGGAATCTCCACGTCCAGGGCGTTCCCAGCTGCACGCCTCTCTCCGGCATCAGAACCCGAGGGTCCCACTTGAGAAGCGTCCGGCACCGCAATGTACCGTGCACGCCCATCCTGCATGCAACACCTGCACATCCGACCCCAGGTGCATCCAAAACATCGACCTGATTCTCTGGCTTCACAGAACGTCCCAATGCAGACAGGCGATGATTTAACTTCACAGTAAGACAACTGAGACTGTCACCAACAGCGGCCTGTAGCTGCACCACGTGCTGCGTAGCACACACCCCAGCAAACAGCTGCTGCATTTTCTCAAGTGGGCTGGACACATTCATGTTCTGAAACGTCACAGGCGGCAGCTCATCCAGGTGAGACATTAATCTGGAAATGTTTTTCCCACATTCATTCATTACTCTAAGACAACCCTTGAGGCTGTTGGCGTCTTTCTGTGGCCCTTTATGGGAGACAAACAGCTGAGATGTGAAACAAAGTTCAATCCCCTCAGTACCAAAATTGTTAGTGGCCAAAACAACGATCTCATCTTGACTCCCTCACAATTTTAGCCCAATGAATCCTGACATTGTCATCTTGGAACATGCCCGTGCCTTTGGAGAAGAAATAATCCATTGATGGAATAACCTGGTCATTCAGCATGTTCAGGTAATCATCTGATCTCATTCTTTGAACACACACTGGTGCTGAACCCAGACCTGACCTGAACAGGCATATTCTAAGATGACAATGTCACGATTGCTAAGAATACTTTTACATACCTAGGAGGCAATGTTATGAGCGTTTATAAGACTAATTTTGCCAAAGTTATGGAACTAAGTAGGACCTCTCAAAACACGTCTGTAATTTGACCTATAAACTCCATTAAAATAACCTTTCTACCAGAGTGTGTATCTGTTCCAATGCATACCTGCCTTTCTTAAGACAAGATCTTCACCAAACCCCAAAATGGGCAGACAACATGTTTCAGCAGCAAGACAGATATAGAGCATGTCCAGAGCGGTACTCGTGAGTTAATGATGATTTATAGAGCAATAACAATAGTCTCTTTGTACTTGTTAATGCCAGGACCCGAATTGTACAGTATAGCAAAATGGTGGCCCCTGTTGTTTGACACACACATGCACATGCAAGCTTCCTACCTGGTTGATCTCATCTTGTGTGGTCTTCAGAGACTTGACGATGGTCTCCAGTTGGATCTTGCCAGCTGCCAGGCTCTGCTCCAGCTGGTTCTCTTCGTGCTGCAACCGTCCAAAGTCAGCTTTTGCCCAGCTGAGTTCTTCCTCTTGGCTCTGCAAGTCTGATTCCTGGGAGTGAATGTGACTCTGAAGGGTGGAGATCTGAAAGCAGAAAAAACAGATTAGTCTCCACTATTCTGTTAGTTATTGAAAACACCACAATTACATATCAAACCATTTATTATTATCTTACAATGATTTTATAATCATTTATGACTGCATTACCACTAATACATCACAGAGACAGGAATATCGGCATTGCTTCCAGAAGCTCTCTACTCCACCAACGTCCTTTCCTCACCATTTGAGACTCTTCCTGACACTTCATCTGCACTTCATTCAGCATGTCCTCCAGCTTGTGTTTTTGTTGGTCCATCTCTTCCAAGCGTTCCTGCGCATCTTGTTTCTGAGCCTCCAGCTCCTGCAGGCTGGCTGTCTCCCTGTCCAGGTCATTCTGCATTTCCTATGGTGTAAAACATCAAGTTAGGTCTCCAACAGATTCTACATTTCCAATACTATTAATGTATCACCCAAATTACATTTTTCTATTCTTATTGTTTCTATGGTAAATATTATTATTACTGTATAGCAGTAACAGTTTGACAGAGGACATGATGGTGAATTCACAGCAGAGCTTCATCATGTCAACAAGCTATAGTCAAATCAAATAAAACAGATCCACCATGTCTGCCTTCCTGGCAGAAACATCCAGACAGACACGTCTTAACACCGATTCAGAAGGTCTGGGGCAGGCTTCACATCACTGACTTGTAGATAAGACCATTTGCAACTCTGATGGTGATTGGGTTTGATTTTATTCTTGGATGATAATTACATTGCATTTGGAAATTCAAGGAAAAAAACAGAATTGAATTCAAAATGGTGAAATACATGTTATAATAAACATAAATAACAGGGTACCAAAAACTTTTTAATATGTCTTTAATATGTCTACAAATCAAAAGCTTACATAAATCATCATCTGGGGACTGCTTCTTCTAAATTACCAAGGGGTTTCTGTAAGTACCATTTAAACAGAACCAGTCCTGAGTAAAATACAAACGCTGTCATGACTTCTAATCCTGGAACTTTGATCTGTGAACCTTAAAAAGACATGGAGCAGAAAGAGGGCCTAGAAATAATCCTTTTTAACAAATAGGTTCCTTTCTCTTCTGGGCCCAGGGGCCTTGAACAAAATCTGCAAATATTCTGTTTAAAAAGAAATCAGAATGAAAAATGGAACACCGTCTTTAAAAAAATAAGAGGTGTCAGGTGGAATTTAAAGTGTGTGGATCGTTGAACGGATGAACAAAATGGAGCAGCGGCTCGACTCGGCATGAAGAAAATGATCTTAAAGCATGTTTTGATCAGAATTAGCTGGATATTATTAACCGGCCCATAAAACTGGATCTCATTGGAGGCAATGGATGAAACATAAAACATGTGTTCTCACCATTCATGTGCACACAATGTCAGGAAGGGTCAACTTCATACAAAATGTTCATTCAAATTCAAAAAACTTTATTTGTCCCCAAGGACCAATTGAAAGCACATAAAGGATTGGTGTAAAAGTGCAAACATACAGTGTAAACATAAACAGTGTAAACATAAACAGTGTAAACATAAACAGTGTAAACATAAACAATAATTGAATAATAACATAAATACACTGTTTATGTTAAACAATAACTAAACACCTAGTTAGTTCAAAACCCAGTGGGTTAGTTAAAAATATGTTTAGTTAGTTCAAAACCTAGTTACTTATATAAAAAAAGTAGTTAATTTAAAAGCTAGTTAGTTTAAAACCTAGTTAGTTTGTTCAAATCCTAGTGGGTTAGTTTAAAATAACTTAGTTAATTCAAAAACTAGCTAGTTCAAAACCTAGTTAGTTCAAAACCTAGTTAGTTTAGAGCCTAGTTTGCTTAAAACCTAGTGGGTTAGTTAGTTTAAAAAAGTATAGTTTAAAAACCGTGTTAGTTTTAAAATCTAGTTAGTTTAAATAATAGGTATTTAGTTTTAAAACCTAATTAGTTTGAAACCTAATTAGTTCAAAACCTAGTTATTTTAAAACGTAGTTAGTTTGAAACCTAGTTACAAAAGCTAGTTAGTTTAGAATCTAATTTGTTCAAAACCTAATGGGTTAGTTAATTAGTTCAAAGGAAAATAAAGCTGGAAAACCGTTCAGATGGTGATCACATGAAGGATTCATTCATTAAAATATCAGAGCACCTATTTTCAGACTTTGAAAACAGACCAGAGATGATAACAGAAATGAAAGACATGCTTGTTCTCAGACAGTGAAGGAAAGACAGGCAGCGTCCCCAGTCAGCACACCGAGGACGTCCATCCACCTCCAGCATACCCAGTTAAAGGTGGTGACTGGAGTGATGTGGTCCGTACTGAACAGACAGGATGTTGTGCAGGTGCGTAAACTCCAAAGAGAAAATAGACATTTCATCATGAATCTCATTATGTATTCGTAGCCGACTCATTCATTTTGATTGTAGGCTAATGCAGCTAATACACACTTACAACCTGTGTTGCTTTCTAGTTTTTTGTGTCTCCAGACAGATTTGAGTGTTTTTGGTCCAATATGGCTCTTTGAACATTTTGGGTTGCCGAGCCCTGTTATAGTGAGATGGGGATCATTGATCATTCTTTAGCGTCTTTGTGTCATTTACTTTGCAGCACACGCATCACTATGTCCACTGCCGTCACTGTCTTACAGGCAGTTGAGTACTAGCAGAAATATCCAGCCTGTACTGGTAGTCCTCAACCCAGAAACAACTGGTTCCAAGAGACTGTTCGTAAACTGAATTGGTCGAAAGTTTTTTGGGGCAGCAGCAGCTCAGTCCACTATGTCTGAATGTGAGCGGACAGTGGGAGGTGTCAGCTCACCTCCAGAGCACTGCCGAGGCGCCCTTGAGCAAGGAGCAGCGGCTCTACTCCGAGCTCCTCCCTGGTGACAGAGCTCCTCACCCTATCTCTAAGGGTGAGCCCCCCCACTCTACGGAGGAAACTCATTTCAGCCGCTTGTATCCGGGATCTCGTCCTTTGGGTCACAACCATAGTCGGTACCTCTCAACCTCCCTCACAAGCTCTGACTCCTTTCCCCCCAGTGAGGTGACATTCCATGTCCCTAGAACTAGACTCTTAGTCTGGGGATTGGGTCGTCCAGCCCCACTCTAAATACTAAAGTTCTATTCCTTCAGACTGACCAGAAACAACATAGAACAACAACAATAATAAAGTATTCTAGTACCATCATGTAACTGTAACATCTCTACCTCTGCTGAATGAATTCTTTTCCTGGGGGGTGTAGAGGCTAAGCCCAACTTTATTCCACTGAGGTGTTCCACCACACTGACCTGAATGACGCGCTGATGTCACTTCCTGCTCATCAAAATTCAGACACGCCCCTTTATGTTTGATGACTGTTTTATTTCATTATGTTTCAAAGTTAATCAATAGTTACCATCAACGAGGAAAACATTCAGACTTCAGCGTTATCATGCCACCTGCTGGCAAGTGGAAGTACTGTACATGCTGAGTGACATTAGCATTCATTCACATTAAGCTTTACTTGTGTGGCTAGCAGAGGATGACATGGACACGGGAACTTGCAAGTCCAGAATGGAAGTGGGTATGAGGGACTGGTTAGTGTTGATGTCTCAGTGTAATGTAGCTGTAGGGCGTACCTGAACCTCTGAACTCCTGTGTCTGATGGCCTCTTCTGTGTCCCTGATGTCTTGTTCAATAGTGTACTTCTCCCTGACAAAAATAATGAAAAGATAAACTTTTAAACAGTTTTTATTGAAATTCAATGATTTTAGTTTTAATATTATGACTTAAAATCATTTTAGAAATTCAGTACTATTGCAAAGGAATTTTCATCATTCGTCACTTTTCATCAACTTGATTTAAGACAAACTGTGGAAGCCACAACTTTGCACAGCTAAGCTTTGGAATACACTTTGGTACAGAATGCAGACGAGGGATCTTGCGCCTGAAACTGCTTTAGAGGTGATTTCACAAGGAATGGACCGAGGCTGGAGTCTCAGCATCAACACAGACGTGTCCAGGAAAAGTACAACAATTGTCATATTCCTAGAGTCAAACCAGAAGCAAAATTGGAACCTGGGCTAAGGAGAAGAAGTAGACCATTGGTCAGTGGCATAAAGTCTTCTTTTGAAATAAATTGTACGTTTCTGTTGGATACTAAGGTCACAGAGCAGAGAATCCATTCACATCAAGTCACGTGTTAAGTGTCCCCAGTCAGTGATGGTATAAGGTCCATGTCATCTGTTGGTGTTTGTCCACTGCCTCTACCCAAGGCCACACAGCCCTTTACCAGGAGGTTTAGGAGCACTTCATGCTTCTGCTGGAAAGTTGGACAGAGACACTGATTTCCTTTTCTAGCAGGACTTAACATCTAGTCTCTCTTCTTCTTCTTTTCCTACTTAACGTCTAGTCATGAAGGCACGATAACTCGGGGCTGGCTTCCTGAGAATGGCATTCATGGTATTGTACTTTCTTGACCGACCAACTCCCTTCCATAGAATCAGTGGGATGTCAAATAGGTTCTGCTGCTCCTGCGACTTATACGCAGGTGCGACTTACATATTAAAATCTATACAATCATTTTACGTTTATTTTCTCACAAGGCCTGTGTCTGATACTGAGATTTTTATTGTACAAGTAAACAATTTCCCAAATGGGTAACAACGTGCTGCCAGGAGAGGCCTGTCAACGGTGCAGATCTTATTATCAACATGGGCGAGATCCTGCCACGTCTGAAATTCCCATGGGCTGAAGTGTCACTGAGGAGGAGCAAAAAAGTGTGAATTTAGTGACGACGGGTCATGAGAAATCACACTTTACAGTGACGCTGGCATCGCCCACATGAGTCAGTGGACAGATCAACAAATCATGGACTTCCTAGAAAACCAAAACCATCCGGTCTGGATTCAGAAGAGTTGGAAGGAGAAGCAGCAGCACACCGTCTACCTGGGGAGTTAGCTGAGATGTTCAGAGATGACAGAGGATGGATTCAGTGATCTGCAGTGAGATGTTGTTTACGTTATATTTACCTGACTAGCCGGTAATATATTGTGTTAACACACCAGACACCTATTCAGCCTGTTGTTCTCTAGTCTATGGTTATTACTATAACTTACCTTTCAAAATAAAATGTCTGTTCTTGCTCTCTAATTTTATAATTTCCCCCCAAAAACGTGACATATTTTTCTTCTTCGTTTTGCATTTTTTAGCTGGTGTGATTTATACTCCGGACCATCGTACAGAAAAGATAGTATTGTCCCCTGATACAAGGGGGGGCACCCTTATTGTTAATTTTACAAATATGGTTAATGGTAGTACTGAGTTTCAATATGTTGTAACAAATCCCAACCCCCCCCAACACACACACACACACACACACATACACACGGGTAAACACGTGTTGGGGTCCTTTGCCTTACTCAACTTAAAAAGAAAACCTTAAACAAACTTAAAAATGTGCATTAGTTGAATTGATTTACATTTCAGATACTGACAAACTGTGTGTAAATGGACATGACGTGACACAAAGCCTGATGGGAGAGGCCACTCCTGCACAGCCTCACAATTCATTTAATGACTGAGTCCATTCAAACATCCAAATTAGATACTGATTTCTTAACAATGTTTGAATTTATATTTTATTAATACTAACAAGTGTGAAGTGAATCCAGTACAGTCACTGTGTTTCGCTGCTGCAGCATCAACCTTTTAGCACACTAGCAGAGCAAACAAGAGAAATGAGACAGCTCTGAATTCACACCTTCATCAGGTTAATTCACGTAATAAACCACCAATGACAAAGCAGTACCAGTGTCACGTGACAGACTGCTCTCTCAAGGGTCATTTTCCACCCTCCCTCTTCCTCCTGTCAGTCTTAGACACACACGCGCGCGCGCACACACACACACACACACACACACACACACACACACACACACACACACACACACACACACACACACACACACACACACACACACACACACACACACACACACACACACACACACACACAGCTACCTTCTGGTGGTTCTGCTGCATTTCCTGCAGATTGATTGTATCTAGTGTTTATAGGATAGTTCATATATTAAATCAATGAATATTTATTGGTTGAAGTACGTTAATTCCTAATTAGTTGCCCATTAAAAAACAACAGAATTAAAACTTTCAGTGCTGTCATGTCGTTTATTAACTGATATTACCTTTGCAACTGTGCAGTCTCCTGGCTGATGTCATCCAGCTCTTTAATGCCGGTGAACTCCCCTGAACCCACTGAGCTACAGCTGTCCTGTAGGGGGGAGGGAGGGAGGGAGAGATTTTTGATTTGATTTTTAACATCACGTTTATTCATAAAAGTCAAATTACAAAATAATCACGTTGACACAAAATCCAAGAGATTCACGTAGAGGAGATTTTCAATAGTACTGTGTGTTTTCTGAACAAAGATGAGAACTACATTTTTAAAATCACATTTATTCACAAAAGCCAAATTACAAGACAGTCATGTTGACCCAAAAACCAAGAGATTCATGAGAAAAGGAATTCTTATCTCAAAAACAAACAATGGCAGGATTTTCAACAGTACTGTGTGTGTTTCCTGAACAGAGAAAACATTTAACTTTATAACATTTATCAATCTTAAAACAGAGGCTCTGTTAGAGAGATTGTGATTTTTGAAAAAACTGTATTAGTTGCTTTCTTTCCTTTTTTTACCTGTAAAAAGGACTAATGAGTGGTATGACTTTAAATAAAATAACTTATATTAAACAATCATATAATCACAACTGCATACAATAGTTTTTCATTCGCTATAGAACAGAGAACTATCTGGACCCCCCAGACCTGCTGGGAGGAGTCCAGATCAGCAGCTGCTTTGTAAACACACAAATCCACCATCATTCTGAACCTGATCGTCTTTTTACACAGCATCACCTCCACCTTCCTCCTCCTGCTACACCGCCACGCTGGCCCGTCCTAAAACAAAGTTTAAAACCTGGCCTTTCTGTTTGTGTTGGATAGAACAGGGATTCCCAAAGTGTGGCGTGCGCACCCCCTTGTGGTGCACGAGCTGCCGCTAGGGGGTGCGCGAGTTTAATGGCAGCTGAGCACCTTGAAATACATAAATAATTAAATAAATAATGTAAACACTTTTTAATGGAGGATTAACAGTGTGCAAAGTCTAAGAGTTCTAGATGATTATGAAGAAAACCAAAAATTATTACTAAAACTTCCTGATTGGGCAACAACACGCTGGAACAGGCTTGTCACCAAAGCACTAGATGAAGGGCAGCCGTATCCAGGGTTCAAGGATTTTTCAGACTTCATAGCAGAAGAGGCGCGCATTGCATGTAATCCTGTCTCCTCGCTTTATGCATTAAAACACACAGATGAAAAACTCGGAAGGGAACAGAAGCATCTCAAAAGCAAATGTCCTGTCGGCATCAACAAGAGTGCCCCAGAGCCCAAAAGCCACATTAAGGGCTTCAAATGCATCGAAGGGGGACAAAAGTTCAAGAAACAATTCACCTGCCACTAAACCCAAAAAGCAAGTAGAGTGCCTTTGCTGTCAACAAGAACACTTCATATATAGATGTGAGAAATTTGCAGCAATGCCCCTAGAGGAAAGGAAAACATTTGTCATTGACAATAATATGTGCTTTGGTTGCCTCAGAGTTGGCCACATCTTCAGAAATTGTAGACAGAGGGTCGTTTGTAATATTTGTAGGCAAAGACACCCTTCTCCACTTCATGAAGAACGTCCTCGAGGAGAAATGACCGAAACACCGACACAAGAGGAAAGTGTCTCTACTGTTTTATGCAATGTGAGAGTGAACAACAATGATCGAACCTCCATGATTGTTCCAGTGTGGATCTCTTGTACAGCAGAAAACAGCCCAGAAATCTTAGTCTATGCACTACTAGACACACAAAGCAGTAATACATTTATTGACCAAGATATCTGTGAAAAAATTAAAGTAGACACAGAACCTGTCAACTTGTTGTCAACAATGACCGACAGGGGTTCAATAGTGGACTGCCAGAGAGCAAAAGGACTAAGAGTCAGAGGGTATCTTTCGCAAGAGTACATTGAACTACCACCCACATACACTCAAGAATATATCCCACTAGAGCAAAATAGTATTCCCACTCGTGACACAGCAAAGGAGTGGATCCACCTCCTCGGCATTGCAGAAGAGATGCCAGATCTATTGAACTGTCCTGCAGGACTCCTGATTGGCTATGACTGCGCAAGAGCCCTGAAACCCAGACAAGTGATATCAGGAAGAGATTATGATCCATATGCAGTCAAGACAGATTTAGGCTGGAGTATAGTAGGATCCATTAAACCTTGGATTACCTCGGAGGATGTTGAGGATGCAACAGGGGTCTGCCATCGAATCTCTGTCTGGGAGTTTCCTGCTATAACTCCTGCATCTGTGATCAAGGCATTGGAAACCAATTTTCTGAATACAAATCCGAAAGAAAGGAACGTATCTCAAGAAGACATCCAGTTTTTACAGCTCCTGAATCAGACAATCCAGCACAACAAGAAAGGACATGTTGAAATGCCTCTACCTTTCAGAAAACGTCCTCAGCTTCCAAACAACAAGCAGCCAGCTATAGTTCGATTGAAGCATTTAAAAGGGAAAATGGAGAAAAGTCTCAAATACAAAGAAGATTATGTGAAATTCATGACTGGTGTACTTGCAGATGGTGATGCAGAAGAGGCACATGACACTCCAAAAGAGGGTAATACTTGGTATATTCCACATCATGGGGGTTACCACCCAAGGAAGCCCGGGAAAATTAGAGTTGTTTTCGACTGTTCTGCATGGTTTGAAGGCACCTCCCTAAATGATCACCTACTCACAGGACCTGATTTAACTAATGCTGTGACAGGAGTGCTGTGTAGATTTTGCGAGCACCAAATCGCGATCACCTGTGACGTTGAGAAAATGTTCCACCGTTTCCATGTCAGTCAAGAAGATCAGGGTTTCCTGAGATTCCTATGGTGGGAAAATGGAAACACAGAAAAAGAGCCTAAGGAATATCGTATGCGAGTGCATATTTTCGGAGCCATATTATCTCCAGGATGTGCTAACTATGGCATGAAATATCTTGCCAGTACACATGAAAAGGACTACCCATTGGCAGCTAGCTTCATTCAAACAATTTTCTACGTTGATGATGGGCTCATCAGTGTTAATTCAGTAGACGAGGCCAAAAGGCTGGTCAATGAAGCACAAGAACTTTGCGCCAAAGGAAAACTGCGTTTACACAAATTTGTGTCCAACATCAAAGAAGTCTGGGATGCCATCCCAGAGATTGAACGTGCAAGTGTAAAGGATATAGATCTGAACTACAATGAGGTTCCCATGCAGAGTGCACTTGGAGTGAAGTGGAATGTACAAACCAATGCATTCTCATTTAATGTCTCCATTAATGAGAAGGCAGCAACACGACCAGGAATCCTGTCTACAGTTGCAAGCGTGTATGACCCATTAGGGTTTCTTTCTCCCTACATTATGACTAGAAAAATAATGCTTCAGGAGATGTGCAAGCGGGGTGTTGGCTGGGATGAACCCCTGCCCCCTGAACTACAGACAAAATGGCAAACATGGCTCAATGACTTGAAGAACCTTCAAAATATACAAATACCAAGATGCATCATACCTGAGAACCTTGGCACGATCCAAAAAACTGAGTTGCATCATTTTTCAGATGCCAGCAGTAACAGTTATGGGCAATGTTCATACGTCAGGATTGTTACTGATGAAAGGGTACATTGTGCGCTCATCATGGGTAAGGCCAGAGTGGCCCCCACAAGCATTGTCACCACACCACGCCTTGAGCTCACTGCAACTACGGTTTCTGCTGCAATAAGTAGCGTCCTGAGAGAAGAGCTTGAACTTAAGATAGACCAAGAGTTTTTCTGGACAGACTCACAGGTCGTGCTCGGGTATATCAAGAATGAAGCCCGACGCTTTCATGTGTTTGTTGCTAATCGGGTCCAGAGAATAAGAGACCAACAGATCTAGGACAATGGTTCTTCATTGAAACTGGTCAAAATCCAGCAGACCATGCATCTAGAGGTCTCAAGGTGGCAGACTTAATTAATTCAAATTGGTTCACTGGACCTAAGTTTTTATGGGAACGACACATTGTCACAAGCCAAGAATCCCCAGAACTTCTTATGGGTGACCCAGAAGTAAAGACCCTGAAGAAGGATGCCTTGGAGAGAGACAGCTTCCTAGACAAGTTAAGATTAATTGATTGGGATAAAGCCCTTAACATTATTGTTAGAATTCAAAGACTGACAAAAAGAGACCCATCAGGACCCATTCGTGTTGAGGAGAGAAAAATGGCTGCTATTGCACTTATCAAGGCAGCACAAAGACACCCCTTTGAAGAAGAGCTGAAATGGTTCAGTCAAAAATTGGCTAAACTACCAAAAACTCACAGGATGTATCAACTTGATCCTATCCTTGAGAATGGACTTCTCAGGGTTGGAGGCCGGTTGAGGAAGTCTTCATCTGCTTCATTTGAGTTGAAGCATCCAGTAATTCTTCCTAAAGAAGGCATTGTCACACAACTAATAACCGACCACTATCACAAGAAAACACAGCACCAAGGCCGAGGGCAGACACTGAAGGAACTCAGGGCCAGCGGATACTGGATAATAGGTGCCAGCAAGGTAGTGGCCAAGCATATTAAATGTTGTGTCGCTTGCAGAAAGGTGCGTGGACCGACTGAAGTTCAACGTATGGCAGATCTGCCTGTTGACCGAACAGAGTCCTCACCCCCATTCTCATATGTCGGAATTGACTGTTTTGGCCCCTTCTACACAAAACAAGGAAGGAAGAATCACAAGAGATATGGTCTGTTGTTTACATGCCTGAGCTCCAGAGCCATCCACATAGAAATGTTGGATGATCTCACTACTGATGCATTTTTAAAAGCTTTGAGATGCTTTATGACAATTCGAGGAACAGTGAGACAGATCCGCTCCGACCAAGGTACAAATTTTGTTGGAGCAAAGAATGAGTTGGAGAAAGGTCTAATGGAACTAGACAAGGAGAGGATTTCTACCTATCTGGCGAGAAAACAGTTTGACTTCCACATGAATGTTCCTGAAGCAAGCCACATGGGAGGCGTTTGGGAACGTCAAATACGGACAGTCAGGAGTGTGATGAGCTCTGTCCTGGCTCAAGCCACAGGAAGACTAGATGACTCCACACTGAGAACATTCTTCTGTGAGGCCACGTCGATAGTGAACAATCGGCCACTCACCACAAATACAATCAACGACCCTCAGAGTGTTGAACCTTTAACACCAAATCATTTACTCACAATGAAGACCTCTATGCCCCTTCCACCTCCTGGCAATTTCGTCAGGGAAGATTTGTATGCCAGGAAAAGGTGGCGGAGGGTTCAGTACTTGACGGAACAATTCTGGAGCAGATGGCGCAAGGAATACTTGACCAACATAAGCCTCAGACAACAGTGGCATGCACCCAGAAGAAATGTGCAAGTTGGGGATGTAGTAATTCTGAAAGAAGACAACATTCCGAGGAATGAGTGGAAACTGGCTACAGTTGTTGAGATAAATAAGGATGATGATTGTCTGGTGAGAAAGGTTAAAATCCAAATAGGACAAAGAGATTTAGGAAGGAAAGGCGAACGCCTTAAGCAACCATCTTGAGCGTCCGGTTCATAAATTAGTGGTACTAGTTGAGAATAATTCCTAAACAATTACTGAAATGAAAAAATAAAAAATGAAACAAAACAAAAAGAAAAACAGACGTCCTAAACATAAAATAAGGTCATTTCATAAGTTTTTCCCAGATTTGAAATGGTGTAGGTTGATCACCAGTGTATGAAAAATTACTTAGTTAATTATGAAAAGATTTGTTTGTTTTGTAGCTATCGCAAATCTTTGTAATTTTGGTGGCAGTGTTGCTGTCCATAGGTGTTCATTACCACAGAGTGGAATTTCTTAGTTTTCTTTTGTCTTGTTAAAATGCTGTAAATAGTTTGTTTTGACGTTTACCTTTGTTTGGGAGGAGTGGCGACATCTACTGGGAAAACTTTTATGTTGTACTGACCAGCTGCACTAATCAGTAGTTTACCTGCCTAATTGATTTAAGGGTGTGGCGAGGTTTGCTCTGTTTGAAGCGGTGCAATAGAAGTGCAGTCTAAATAACGGAGTTTATTTCTGTACTTTTACACACGGCGCACATTATTCGGTACATGGTTGTTAACGGAAGCAAAAGGCTGACTGTGGTTGAACTCTGTTGTACTACATATTAAAATTTCTAAAAATACACCAACATTATTTTTAAATATGTTTTTGTTTCTTTAATTTTTGATGTGTTCTAAATCCCTGAAGTCCTCGTCTCCGGTCTGCATTGAATATCTCGGTAGTTTCTCCACCGCTGACTGTCTGGTTTCCAGGTGTCTGTCCGGAATGATGCCGGCTTTAGAGAAACATCGGACAAAAGTCTTAGCAGACACGTTAGTCCAGGATCCACGATCCACCACATATTGTGGGGGTGTAACTCCTCTGCACTGCCCCCAGTCCTGGTAAAAGTGTGTTCACGTCTCTCATCCATCGTTCTACGATGCCCCAGCTTAACTCTAAAGGCTCTGTTCACACCGATGTCCAGCGGGTGGAGGTCTTTCGTTGTGTCGTAAGCGTGTCTCTTCGCTGACGTCATTGTCGGGGGTCTTCAGCCAATAAAATGTGGTTAACAGCATACCTGCAGTACAGTACCGGTATATACCCTCGCGTCATGTTCTCTGATTGGTCCATCGCTGCCGGCGTACGTAGTGACGTAATACGTCCTCTGTCGGTGGACAATGGTCGATCTGGAGGATCGCTGACTGACGTCACACAGAAACATTTCTACAGATTTCTGAACTCAGTGAACACAGAAGATGCTTCATGTCAGAAGGAGCAGCGTTGGTTTTTGAGACATTTTAAGGCTTTTAATCGCGTCTTATGGTGCGCAAAATACAGCACCTACATATTTATATTAAAAGGAACGTTATTAACTGGTTCAGGAACTTTATTTTTTTGTTCTAACCGGTTCAGGAACGTCAGTTTATGGGTGAAACGCAAAACTAGAAACGGTATAATTCCGTTTTTGTTCGGAACGAACCGATTGGCAAAAAATTCTGGTTCAAAGCCCTGGTTTAAATTCATTCACGGCAATCATTTGTAGTTCAATTAAAAAACATTTTGGGAAAATTTTAAATAAAAAAAACCCCAAAATGGACTTGGCTTTCTCCTAGCTACGTGCTAGCTTGTTGTGATAGCAACAACACTAATATGCCGAAATGCATAACTGGTTGAAAACGGGCAGTGTGTCCGGTATTAAATCTGGGAGAAATGAAAGAGGACAGGATACTTTGGCCCAACTGAGAGCTGTGAGGTCTACCAGGATGAAGAAACCCAGCAGGAAAAAGAGAGTGATGATGACGAGACAGGGAAACTGAAAATGAGGAGCACAGAACACAGAAAACTCACCCGGACACTTCATCGGGAGAAGGGGGTAAAGAACACAATGAGACTCGTACTCGAAAGAGAAAACATGATGTTGAACTTGGGCCTATGTTATTTTGATTCTTTGTGGCGGAGTAACATGTTTATTACTATTTAATAACTGTTAGTTTGTTAAATAGGCCTATTTGTTACATAGTAATAACTGCTGTTCATCACTCATCTGTATTCGGCTCGCTCGGCGACCATTTTGACTTAGAATATTATTATTGTCATTTTTATATTGTTACTATTATTCACCCCACCGTTTCTAAAGTGAGAGATCATTAGGCCCATTATTGATCAATCTATTCTGTGTTAACAGGAGCCTATATTATTAAACTTGATATCTACGTATATGGCTATAAAGACTACGCCTTTTTTTTTTTTTTCATGTTTCGGGCATTGGGGTGCATCAGCTACGTCGGGAATTACAAATGGGTGCGCGGCCTGAAAAGTTTGGGAACCACTGGGATAGAATATTTAAAACCACAAATAAAAACCTGCCCACTAAAGACCTCTCCATGGGCGGTAAAAACAGTTTGTAGAAAAAAGAAACAGAGGTAAAAGATGGCGACGCTCATAAAAACAGTGAAAAACAGTCTCACTGTTGTTACCAAAACGACGTCTGTCCTCCATTGAAGGGTTGATGACGGACACAAAAGAGTTCTCGGGCAGGATTCCATGGAGGATCCTCCACTGGCGGTCTCCATATTTCCTTGTTAGCTGAGGTTTGACCTCCATGACGGTCTTGTTTGGGGATCCAGGACCAAGTTTCTCCTCAATGGAGTGTCAGTATGATCCCTTAGTTTGATCTTATCCAATGTTTTCACTATCAGCCTGTAGAGGGCTCTGCCTGAAGCCTCCTCCAGGGTGGCAGACGGTCCAGGATCCAGCATAGGTCTGGAGCAGTCTTTAAAATCCCGAGCCAGGGAAAGGGTAGGAAAGGAGTCGTCACTGTTTGGGGAATTTTGTGTACTTGTCTGATCCCTGAAAGGAAATTAAGAGCACATTCTAGAATTAATTCCTCTAGTTTGAAGAATTTACTAACTAGTGTGCTCTTAATTTCCGTTTGGAGATCAAACTACTATACAAAATAAAATAAAAAAATCTTAATCAAATGCATGTGTGTACAGGCACTACTACACAACCACACACATGCTTACAAGGGGGCCTGTAGGCATGCAACGGGAGGTAGAGTGGCGGGCAGCTCCTTCCTGGTGCGCCAAAATTGAGCCTCTAGGGGCGGACGGCACCTTGCTCAAGGGCAGGTGCTTGGGAGGTAAGCTGACACCTCCCAATGTCAGCTCACACTGGGCGGGAACAGGAATCGAACTGCCGATCTTGGGAACATTGGACGACCCATTCTACCGCTGAGCCACTGCCGCCCCCTAATATGTTCCCCTCCTGAAACCCTTTTAAGAGCAGGCACTCGTGTCCCGTTAGTCTCTGCCTCCAGGTTGTTCAAACGTTTCAGGATGCACTGGGCCAGAGGTCTCCAGAGTGTCCTTTGGTCTTGCCCCCCTCTTTAGGAAGGAAGAGGACACTCTGAGGAACCCAGTGCATTTTGTCCCAACAGAAATCAGGTAAAACCATCTGTACCTGAGCCAGGAGAGACTGGAGGGTCAACACAGGCCAGCCAGTGCCACAGGGGGGATGAGACCACATTGTTGATTATCAGGGTTCAGCCTTAAAGGACATTTTGGGACACTAACCCTGGGACACTTCCACTCTTCTAGCCGACCTTTAACCTTTTCAAGGACACTTTGCCAGATTTTTATCATGTAGGTCTCATACCCAATGAACACCCCCAGGTACCTCAGGCCTCCCCTTCTCCAAAGTAGACCACCTGGGAGCCTGAGTCCATCCTCCAGCCCCTGCCCCACCATCAAAACCTTGCTCTTCCCCTAGTTCACCTTTGCAGAGGAGATAAAACCAAAATTGTTAACAGCTTGAGTGTTTACTAAAACAATGAGGTCGTCAGCGTACACTGGCAGTTGGGCGACCCAGGGAATCAAACACCTTAGAGGCTGTGTCTCAGTTTACTGAGCAGAGGCTCAATGGCTACAGAGTAGAGCATCCCAGAGAGAGCCCCCCTGCCTTACCCCTCTGTGAATGCTCAACGGAGCACTGAGACCACTGTTTATCTTCAGAACACTCGCAGTGTCACTGTAGAGAACTCGCATCTTAGCTATAAAACCTGGGTTGAACCCGAAAGTCTGCCATAAGTACTGGTCTCCAACCCAGTCAAAAGCCTTTTCCTGCTCTATGGATTTGAGACCAGTGTCTACAGCCAATGAGCTGGAGAGTTCTAAAAAATCCCGAATTTAAGTGACTTTGTCACTGATGAGCCTGCTGGGCACACAGTATGTCTGGTCAGGGTGGCTGATGGACGCCATTGTCTCCTTCATTATCAATTCAATTCAAAACTTTCTTTCCCCAAGGGGCAGTTGAAAGCACATAAAGCAAGATTGGTGTAAAAAGTCCAAATGTACAAGGTAAATATAAACATCCATCCATCTTCTACCACTTATCTGTAGTCGCGTCGCCGGGGCAGCAGCTTTAACAAGAACCCCCAAACTTCTCTGTTAAAGCTTAGCAGGTCTATCCAAAGGTTTCCTCCGCCAACGGACCCAACTCACCACCAGGTGGTGATCAGTTGACAGCTCTGCCCCTCTCTTCACCCGAGTGTCGAAAACACATGGTCGGAGGTCAGATGATACGATCACAAGATCAATCATTAACCTCCGACCCAGGGTGCTCTGGTACCAGGTACACTTGTGAGCATCCTTGTGTTCGAACATGGTGTTAGTTATGAACAATCCGTGACTAGCACAGAAGTCCAACAACATAACACCGCTCGGGTTCAGATCAGGGAGGCCATTCCTCCCAATCACGCCCCTCCTAGTGTCTCCATCATTGCCGACGTGTGCACTGAAGTCCCCCAGGAGAACAATGGAGTCCCCTGCAGGGATCCCATCAAGGACCCCATTTAGGGACCCCAAGAAGGCTGAATACTCTGAACTGATATTTGGTGTGTATGCACAAATAACAGTCAGAGTCGCCCCCCCCCCCCACCACAGCTTTAAGGCGTAGGGAGGCTTTTCGGGCTTATTCCGGCTGGGCCCCTTGGCAGACCCGGCCACCGGGCACTCGCTGACCGGCCCTCCGTCCGGGCCTGGCTCCAGAAGTGGGCACCCGGCTTCCTCCGGGTAGGGTCACTTGTCTCCCATCTTGTTCTTTCATGGGCTCTTCTGAACCATTCTTTGTCTGGCCCTTCACCTGAGACCTGTTTGCCTTGGGTGACCCTACCAGGAGTAAAAGACTCCTGACAACATAGCTCCCAGGATCCTCAGGGCACACAAACTTCTATACCATGATAAGGTGATGGTTCCTTGGAGAACCAAACAATAAACAGAAATATTAAATAATAACATAAATATCAATACAATGTTTATATTAAATAATAATTCAAAACCTAGTTAGTTTAGAACCTAATTTGTTCAAAACCTAGTTGGTTAGTTAATTATTGATAGATAATAATAATTTAACAGAAACAGTGTAAGAAAAACAGTGTAAATGTAAACACAGAAACTATAGAGAGACTGAGCAGGAGTTTAGGAGGGTAACAGCTCTGTGTTCTACAGCCGGGGCAACGGAGATGGTGTTGTGACAGGTGTAGAATGTGTGATGAGTCTTGTAGGATTTTATTGGCCAGCTGGAGTGATTGTTTCTCATAAATGGAGGACAGGGATCTGGTTGAAATTCCAATGATTTTAGAACAGACGTCCGTGATCTTTTCCAGGTGGTTTCTGTTCTGAAGGCTGACAGAGTGGATCCAGCAAGTCATGGAGAATGTGGAGACGCTCTCAATGAAGGAGTAATAGAAAGCCAGCAGGATGTGTTTGTTGACGTCAAAGGAATTGAATTTTCTTAGGAGGTACTGTCGCTAAAAACATTTTTTGATGATCTCATCTGTGTTAGAGGGGAATTTCAGCATTTATGAAAAATAGTGCCCAGATATTTACTCCTCCACCTGCTCCACTGTGTTCCCATGAATTGAGGTGATGGATGCAGCAGCCAGCTCCCTCTGCTTGTTAGAAAAAGTCACCACCATCTCTTTGTTTTTGCTAATATTCAGCTCAGGGCATGAGCTTTCACACCACAAACCGCTGTAGAGCTGGTCCGTGATGCTCTGAGGGAGCTGAGAGCAGGGACAGGAGAACTGTGTTGTCAGCATACTTCACCAGCTGACACTGGGATTGGGTGGATCTGCAGTCATCCGGGTACAGGATGAAGAGCAGAGGTGAAAGCACGCAGCCCAACGAAGGCCAGCGTTCTGGACAGGATTTTATAATCACTGCACAGCAAAGATACCGCTCTCCAATTTTTCAGGTCTCCAATTTTCTCCCTTTTTTGGCAGCAGAGTGTTGACGGCTCTTCTACAAGTCAGAGGCAGTCTTCCTTCTTGCAGACTTTAAGTTAAAACCTTGTGCAGGTCTGGCCCTAACACTGACCAGAATGATTTGTAAAAGTTGATGGGGAGGCCGTCTATCCCTGGAGTTCTGCCACTCTGTAGGCTCATCAGAGCCGAGGTCAGCTCCTAAACTCAGGTCTGCCTCTCGTTGACAGCTTCTCCCTGTGCTTACCTGAGGGAGACCCCCGAGGAAGCTGCTGTGCACCTCTGTGTTTGGTGTCCCTTCACTCGTGTACAGGTCTCTGTAGAAACCAACTACACACTTTCTGATCTTAGATGAGTCTAAGATCTCATAGCTGCTGTCTGTACGTAAAGAGTGAATGACGTTGTTTTCCCATTTCTATGCTCCAACCCAAAGAAAAACTGAGAAGGAACGTCCATCGCTTACATATCCGGGAACCGACACCTGACCAGGTTGGCTATAGCCTCCTTTTTAGATTTGGGGGAGTCTAAACACCCTCGATCACCTGTGGACTCTGCTAAAGACTGCAGTTCTATTATCTCGGTCTCCGGGTCTCTCATATACTGGGTTACATCTCTAGTCCCACCACTGCTGAATACAGTTGAAGGCAGGTTTACTCTCTCTGTGAGATGCCCAGAAAACCTTGATAGCAGTTTTAAAAACCTGGTCATTTAAAAAGCTGGAGGTAAAGTGCCAATAGGCACTTTTACCGGTACCTTCTTTATAAAAACAAAAAGCAAGAGAGATAGTGATCATAAAACCCACAGGCTGGATGTGACATTTTAAAAAAATGTTCACCTGATGATTAAAACAGTAAAAACGGTCCAATCTGGCCAGAGACAAACCATTTGCTCTAGAGTGGCTCCAGCTGTACTGCCTCTGGTCTATGTTAAAAACCCTCCAGACATCAGACAGCTCGTTTCTCCAGCTGTCTGATTCTGTGGGACGAGGCAGGATGAGGCTCAGGATTCCTGTCCAGGTTCAGATCATTAGTGGTGTCTTTAAAACACCTGAACTACCAAAGTCTGCAATGTCATAACTTGGATATAAATAAAAACTTATGTACGAATTGGAGCAAGAGTTTTCCTAAATATGTCTATATTTTATTCTGACATTGTTTGATCATTAAATGTTAAAACACAAAAAAGATCTGAGTATTACCACCTAGAACTCCCATAGGCAGTCATTTTGATTGCTCAGACATTATTTGTATATAATTTGGATATTAAAATATCCAAGACTAAATTGGTGGAATAGATAAAAAGACATCAGGACATTAAATTAAAACTATAATGATTGAGTGTTTTATTGACTTAATTGACACAACTTAGCTTCTCTGCAATTACACATCCAAACTCAAACTGTGAAATAAAAACAATTGTATCCTGCTTCAAAATAGGTTGGTGTCATAATTAGACCTTAACAATAATTATCATCTGTCATGAACAATCCAAAATGCTGTGGTGGCTGCCAGCCAGCTGGAGACACTGTTATGATGCTAAGTTGTTTTGCTTATGGCTCCCAATCACTCAGTCATTACAGATAACCTTTGGGAAAATATCACCACTGACAACTTCTTTAGTTCTCTTGAACTGGTCAGGGCACTAAAGGCCCAGAAACTCAGCCTGGTTGGTCCAGTGAAAATATAATTGTGGACTTTTGGAGAGACAAGTCAGAATCCCTGTTCCCTACCCAAACCCTGAACATTACAGCCTGAGAGGAGGAAGAAGAGATGGTTTCTTTCTTAACTGATCATTTATCTCCACCCAAACTGGGGTTTCTCATGCTTATGTGAACATATACTGTATGTTCATGCTCTATTTCATTATAATATGTGTAAATAGGTATTGCAAATGGTACAATTGAAGTAACTGATTTATAGTAGAGCTGAGGAAAGAAAAGAAGTACAGACTCACCCGTCTCTTCTCAGACAAAATGGACAGCTCTGTCCCCACTGGAGTCATGTATCCTGACACAGTCTGTGGCCAAGAAGAGAAGACGTCTTCCTATTAGTATGACTAATCAATGCCCATTGTTAATACAACCAACTCTAAATGGAGTTGTAATCTCATTCATGAAAACAAGTTATTCTGTAAACGTTACAGGTACAATAGTAACTTTAAAATGACATGAGGCTAATTATTAGCACCTTGACTGATGTAACCAAATCCTATTCCCTGCAACGTTTCTTGTGTAACTTCAATATAACTCCAGATGAATGGATGCCAATTATCCTTCAACCTCTCAGTGAATGCATGAATGAATGAATGCTTTAATAATCCCAAAAGGAAATTATTTGCCTCTGCTAAGTACACATTAACTCATACCCCCCGATGGCACGGGGCAAAAATGAGTCTCTGTGGAGGAGCTGCTGCCGCTGAAGGAACTCCTCTGCTGGGAGAAGGTGGTGGTGGTGGTGGTGGGGTATTCATGATAGCCCTGACTTTGGACATGGTCCTACTTTCCAGAAGTGTCTGCAGAGCCCAGGTTCTGACCGACGACTGAACCTGCTCTGAGGATGAGTCTGTTAAGGCACCCCTGGCCCCACCACCCCAACACACAATGCCATACGACAGCACGCTGGACATTAGACTGACACAAACATACTAAGAACATACAAAGGAGCTCAGGACAGATGTTGAAGGAGGCCTTCTATTCAGGAAGTACATCCTGCCCCTTGTACACACAGTCCATGTTGAATAATACAATTGTTCTCCAGCTGCAGTCCCAGGTGCATAGGTTTATACCACCACGACAATTTAACATCATCACAGACTTCTGTAAGAAAAAAAAAAATTATTTAGAAGAAATTTTATTATATTACAGTCACAAAATTTATGTTTGTTTTTTAATAATATTATATAGCAAGTCTAGTAAGGAATATAGTAAGTAAACTTTTCTATTATTATACCCTGTGATGACCACCCTAAAAAAGTTTAATTTTAAATAAATCTGAATGCAGGACACACTTGTATAATTTAAATGAAATTGGTTGTGTAACAATGTTCTTGTGGTTCTTGTTTGTGTTGTCCGTAGGACACATTAGAATGTAACACCACTGGGGAGAGCGATTCAGACTCCAGTCAGCATGGAGACTGCTTTAACTGTCCATTTTGTATAGTTTAGCTTGCAGACAAACATAACAGAGTGAAACAGGTTGTACAGGTGCTTTCAGGTGCTGTTGTTGATGAACTGAAGCTGATGACCAGCCACACATAGTAACAGACACACCTCATCACTACTCTTCTTCTTCTCCTTTTGACTTTTCCCTTCAGGGGTCTCCACAGCCAATCAGTGTCCTCCATCTAGCCCTGTCTTCTGCATCCTCTTCTCTCACACCAACTACCTTCATGTCCTCTTTCACTACATCCATAAACCTCCTCTTTGGTCTTCCTCTAGGCCTCCTGCCTGGCAGTTCAGAACTCAGCATCCTTCTACCAATATATTCACTATCTCTCCTCTGGACATGTCCAAACCATCTCAGTCTGGCCTCTCTGACTTTATCTCCAGAACCTCTAACATGTGCTGTCCCTCTGATGTACTCATTCCTGATCCTATCCATCCTGGTCACTCCCAGAGAGAACCTCAGCATCTTCATCTCTGCTACCTCCAGCTCTGTCTCCTGTCTTTTCCTCAGGGACACTGTCTCTAGACCAAACAACATCGCTGGTCTCACCACAGTTTTGTACACCTTTCCTTTCATTTTAGCTGAAACTCTTCTATCACACATCACACCTGACACTTTCCTCCACCCGTTCCATCCTGCCTGGACACGCTTCTTCACCTCTTTTCCACACTCTCCATTGCTCTGGACTGTTGACCCTAAGTACTTCAAATCCTCCACCTTCTTGATCTCTTCTCCCTGTAACCTCACTCTTCCACTTGGGTCCCTCTCATTCACACACATGTACTCTGTCTTACTGCGGCTAACCTTCATTCCTCTCCTTTCCAGGACAAACCTCCACCTCTCTAGCTTCTCCTCCACCTGTTCCCTGCTCTCACTGCAGATCACAATGTCATCTGCAAACATCATAGTCCATGGACATTCCTGTCTAACCTGGTCTGTCAGCCTGTCCATCACCATAGCAAACAAGAAGGGGCTCAGAGCTGATCCCTGATGCAGTCCCACCTCCACCTTGAACTCCTCTGTCACACCTACACACACCTCACCACTGTCTTACAGTCCTCATACATGTCCTGCACCGCTCTAACATACTTCTCTGCCACTCCAGACTTCCTCATACAATACCACAGTTCCTCTCTGGACACCCTGTCATTAGCTTTCTCCAGATCTACAAAAACACAATGCAGCTCCCTCTGGCCTTCTCTGTACTTCTCTATCAACATCCTCGTAGATTGGTGGTCGTTGTTAACCCGGGCCTTGATCGATCCAGTATGGAAGTGATAGATTTGATTTGCATGTTTAATTTGGCAAAAGTTTTAGGCTGGATGCCCTTCCTGGCACATCCCTCTGTATCTCTCCGGGCTTGGGACCGGCACAATAAGACACTGGCTTGTGCCCTCACCACTAGAACATTTTTGTTTTGCAGTGACACGCCTCAATCATTTCAGACACACATATTTCAGTGTTTATACTTTCACACCAGGACAGTTCACATCATGTTTGTGTAAACTTCTCTTTCTTTCCCTTGGAGTTACCTGGAGTTTTATTTACTGGTGCATTAAAGGCGTGGCCAAGGGCTCTGATAGGCTGCTGTCAGCCATATTGGACTGCACCGCTGCTGTGTCATGGGGGGGATCTGGGGATTTACATCAAGTTTTGGCCAGTGGAGAACATAGTGGCCATTTTGCTTCCCCCTGATTATTTTCAGTTTGACCTAACTTATTCTTAAGTTCCTCTGTTTGATTGCTTGGCAGGTCAGTTTTGTTCAGTGATGTCCATTCATTTGTTGCTGTGTCACATCCAGAAGTTCTCAGATGACACAGCTATTATGGGATGTATCAGGGACAATGAGGAGGAGGAGTATAGATGCCTGGTGAGGGACTTTGTTGACTGGTGTCACAGCAACAGTCTGCAGCTCAACACCTCCAGAACTAAAGAGCTGGTTGTTGACTTCAGGAGGGACAGACCCCAACCCAGACCAGTTCTGATAGGAACGGAGGAGGTGGAGGTTGTGCAGACCTGTAAATATCTTGGGCTGTGGCTGGACAACAAGCTGGACTGGACCAGCAACACGAGGCAGCTGGACCAGAAAGCTCAGACAGGATGTACTTTCTGAGGAGGCTGAGGGCATTCAATGTCTGCAGGAAGCTCCTGTGGATGTTCTACCAGTCTGTGGTCCCCAGCGTCCTGTCCTTCGCTGTGATGTGTTGGGGAGGGAGCGTGACCAAGGCGGATCTCTCCAGGATGGAGAAGCTGATCAGGAGGACCAGCTCTGTGGTCGGGATGAAGCTGGAGCCTCTGGCAACGGTGGCAGAGAAGAGAACCTTGGACAAACTGCTGGACATCATGGACAATGTCAGCCACCCTCTGCACACCGTTACCAACAACCAGAGGAGCCTGAGAAGCCTGAGCAGCCAGAGGCTGAACCCCCCCAACATGAAGGACCAACAGACTGAAGAACTCCTTCAACCCTGAGCCATTAAACTGATCTACTCCTCTCTGGGGGAGGTGAAGAAGAAGAAAGTCCACACGAGAGCCGAGGGTTAACTGTCTGACACACTTAATACAGTTGTGTCACTATAAACACTGACCAGGGAGCAGTTTGTCCTCTAATTCTTATGCAAATAAGAGAAATATTTTTTTGTTTGTTTGTTTTTTAGGACTGTCTACAGAAACCAAAAAACACTGCAGTTCAATTCAGATCAGATTGATTGGATTGATTGAACAGGAAGCATGTAGCGCGACAAATGTTTTACCCAAAAAACTTTATATTGCCTGTCATTCAAACACACACACACACACAGACACAGACACAGACACAGACACACACACACACACACACACACACACACACACACACACACACACACACACACACACACACACACACACACACACACACACACCTTTGGAAATCATGCATTGATAACAGAAAGGCCAACACTGATGTGTGGAGACCAACACCACCCTCTGAGCTCTGTAAGAACATAAATCTAGATCCATCACGGAGCTCTGCTGAACATTTCTGTCTGTGGGACCTACTGGAATGGGCGTGCCTCTCTCAGAGGGGGGTATCATGTCAGCAGTCAGTGACTGTGGGGGGTCGATGCCCTTGCTGACTTTCTGCTGGATGAGATGCATGGCGAGGACAAACTGCTCCCTGGTCAGTTTGCCCATCTGCCTGGTGTCGGCCAAAGACCTGCAGCAAAGAGAGTCATGAAGGGCAGTTTATGAGAGCATTACCTGTTCAAAACCAATTAAAAACTATAAGAGTAATATCACAGATTTTTTCTTCTATAAGCCCTTTTCCAGCAACTCTATGAGTTACAATCTGTAAAACCTTAATGAAGGTTTAATGAACAGGAAGTGGCGCTATGCGAACATTCTAAGGAATAAAACAGTGAACAATCCCTACCATATATGGGCAAGGACATTCTGGGAGAGGCCGGACTTTATGAAGATTTCCTTGACTTCGTGTCCACTGACGAAACCATCCAGATCGGCGTCAGTCTTCAGGAAGATGTCGTCATAGAGACCACGGTCCGACAGCGGGACCACCCACGTCCCGCCATGCTGACAGAGGTACACGTTTCTTTATCAGACTGATTCCATCATTCAGCTACAAGATACAGCCTGGGTTCAGCTTTACTGTACAGAGACCTGTTCTCAGTCAATGCCTTCTGGAGTCTTTTCAAGGGGATCAGTCTGCAGAGTGTTACGGAAGATAAGAACCCCACCCCGGGGTAACAAACTGTGTCCTGTTGGGCTCCAACTCACAGAAACACATGAGTCTTTAAACGATATTCTCCTCGCTCAATCGAACCACCTCCAGGTCCTGGCAGTTCGTCATACATGTCGTACGATTGACAACAGGGACCATCCTTACATGTATTCCTTGGCCCGGAGCAGATGGTGGTCGTCACACCTCATCCATCAATCAGACGTATCATTTCCATTCCACTGATTACCCATAGAGCACAGCAGACACTCAACGAGACACTATTCAAATCTAAGAAACCATGCATCACACACTTATAGGACTGAAAATGTACTAAACGGTTACTGAACACCCTCTAAGCTAACAACTGTACACTGCGTTTTGAGCTGATGATTATTTTGCATTACCAAACTGGTTCCACTGCTGATGGGATGTAAACGTGGGACACAGACGTCTCTAGATCATGGAGGAGAGGAGAGCAGTCACAACTACTAAACACCAGAGTGGAAGGTTTCCCAGTGTGGGACCCCCACTCAGGCCTGGTGTCAGACGTACAACTGGATCATCTACAGGATACGGCAACACAGGAACAGAAAGCATCCAGTAATTTATGATTCCGGTTCAGAGGGGACCAATCACAAGTTAACATATTGATGGGACAGCAGTAACGTTATAAACCTGACTGCTTTGCTAGCCGTACTCTCTGACTGAAACCCGTGGCTGAGGTCAGACACAACTAAAATCTTCCATTCATTCATCTTCCAACCCGCTTAATCCGCTAACGCAGGTCGCGGGGGACCCGGTGCCTATCCTGGCAGTCTCAGGGCGTGAGGCAGGGGACACTCCGGGCACAACACCAGTGTACCGCGGAGCCACATAGAAACAAACAATCATTCACACACACACTCACTCCTACGGTCAATTTGGAACGGCCAATCAACCTGAAGCGCATGCTGTTGGAGGTGGGAGGAAGCCGGAGAACCCGGAGAGAACCCATGCAGACACGGGGAGAGCATGCAAACTCTGCACAGAGCGGGACTCGAACCCGGGTCCGCCGTGTTGTGAGGCGGCAGCGCTAACCACTGCGCCACCGTGCCGCCCACAACTAAAATCATTTTATAAAATAAATCATGTTGTCTGTTCTTTTCTGAAGGAGGATTTTTTAATTTAGTTTATATATATATATATATATATATATATAATTTTTTTTTTTTTCAGCTGCTTCCGGAGTTCACTCTCTCTTTTACGTTTCCAAACATTTTCAGTGGACGGTGAATGTATGCTTCAGGCAGGTCCAGACTCTTCAGTAGTGATGGTAGATGAGGCGTCATGAAGCCCCACCACACATTACAAAACTGTATGGAGACTGTCCACACTGTCACTACATACTGACACCTACTGGTCATAAAAGTCCCTACAGGTGACCCTGTTGACTGAACTGACACTGATTTGATGGCCTAGTATATACAATAATATAAGTCATTGTATTTTATACCACATTATTTTATACCTTCATTTAAAATTATAATACATTTATTTTTAGATACACTCATTGAATAAAGTGATTATGTATCCTTCCATGAAAATCTACGTGAATGTTTGTGGGCCCTGAGTATTTTATGAAATTTTATTTTAAAAAAGTGTTTCCAGTGTTTCAATTGAGTTGTTTTTGTGCCAATCACATTGTTAATGATAAACACATTTTATACAGTATCCCAACATTTTTGGAAACTGGTTTGAAACTTCAAAAGGGAAATAAAATTAGTATCAAGACTGATTTAATGTTCATTTTATTTATTTTTGTTTGTTCCTGTAAAAGCCGTAGATGTAAACTCCTCGTTCCGTCCGTTTGTTCCTCATTTGTACTGCTGTTCATTTCTTTGTGGTTGACCAGTGAGGAATGACATTAATGAAGTACAATCTGTTTTTGTTTTTTTGACCGATAAAGTATAAAGAAAAGATTAAAACTATCACACCTGACACAACCTCTACTGAACCATATCAGTCGTGGTCAGTACTCATTTTATGTATATAAAGAGTAACCCTTCACTACCTGTCCAGGTTTGAGCGTGTGTTTGGGCGACAGGCTGCCGGTGCTGTTGAGCGAGTTCATGCTGCCGTGGGAGGGTGTGGAGCGCAGGGAGTCTTTTGGTGGTGGGGGGCTGGTGGGCAGGCCGGGCACGGAGCTGGCTCCTGACACCAGACTCCTCTTCCTCTTCAGCGGGGGGATGAGTGCCGACGGGAGCAGGGCTGGGACCGGCTCCTTCTCCAGGGCCCGGTACACCAGGTGCATGGCCTGAAGCACACGCATGACTAATGGGTGAAAATACAGCTTTGGCACCAATAACAGATCACAAACACACACAAGGAGCATTGTGGGTACTACATGGATTGTCCCAGTCCAAACAGAAACCATAGCTGGACAGACTGTTGGTGCTAGCAGCTAGTTTCACTCACAAATGGTTGTTTTCTGTGTCGTTCTGCTGTTTGGACTCTCTGCTCACAAACATGAACATTGTTAACAGTTCTGACTCTAGAATGATGTGAACTGGAGTCCGTTAAAGGTTTTTCTGCTCCTAACATAGCCGATGTCTTAGGAAGTATTGTTCAGGCAGATGGCCGTGATTGGTTGGGCGCTTGATTGACAGGTAGTGGGTGGAGTTGATGACAGCGTGAGTCTTTTCAAGTGAGCTTATTCAAATATACAGTATAGGTGGGGGGATATACTGTATACCTGCATATTTTATATATATATATATATATATATATATATATATATATATATATATATATATATATATACACACTGTATATTTGAATAAGCTCACTTGAAAAGATTCACGCTGTCATCAACTCCACCCACTACCTGTCAATCAAGACTGTCTATATATATATAAGCTGGCCAAAGGAGGACATAGAAGCCACAGACATCAAGACGAGAAAGCTCCTCACCATGCATGGAGGGTTTCACCCCAAGTCCAGCACCCTGAGGCTGTACACTAAGCGGAAAGAGGGAGGCCGAGGACTAGTGAGCATCAGGGCCACTGTCCAGGATGAGACATCAAAAATCCAAGAGTACATCAGGAAGATGGCCCCAACAGATGAACTGCTCAGTGAATGCCTTAGACAGCAGAAGCCTGAGGAGGAAGAGGAGGAAGAGGAGACAACATGGAGGGACAAGCCCCTACACGGCATGTACCACCGTCAGATAGAGGAAGTGGCTGATATCAAGAAGACCTACCAATGGCTGAATAAAGCTGGACTGACAGACAGCACAGAGGCGCTGATCATGGCAGCACAAGAACAGGCCCTAAGTACAAGGGCAATAGAGGCCAATATCTACCACAGTAGATCTGACCCAAGGTGCAGGCTTTGTAAAGAAGCCCCAGAGTCAGTCCAGCATGTGGTAGCAGGGTGTAAGATGCTCGCCAGCTCAGCATACAAGGAGAGGCACAACCAAGTAGCTGTGATAGTGTACAGGAACATCTGTACCCAGTATGGACTAGAAGTACCCAAATCCCAATGGGACATACCACCGAAGGTGGTTGAGAACGACAAGGCTAAGATCCTGTGGGACTTCAGCTTCCAGACCGACAAACAGCTGCTGGCTAACAAACCGGACATAGTGGTGATGGACAAAGAGCAGAAGAGAGCAGTGGTGATAGATGTGGAGATTCCAGCTGACGCCAACATCAGGAAGAAGGAACACGAAAAGATTGAGAAATATCAAGGGTTGAAAGAACAGCTGGAACAGATGTGGAAGGTTAAGGTTAATGTGGTCCCCGTGGTAGTAGGAGCACTTGGGGCAGTGACCCCCAAACTGGAAGAGTGGCTCCAGCAGATTCCTGGAACAACATCTGAAGCCTCAGTCCAGAAGAGCGCAGTCCTAGGAACAGCTAAGATACTGACAGAACCCTCAGACTCCCAGGGGTCTGGTAGAGGACCAGAGCTGGAGGATGACACAGATACCACCCCACAAGGGTGAGAGGGACATTTTTTTATTTATGTTTGTACACCTCTACACACACACACACACACACACACACACACACACACACACACACACACACACACACACACACACACACACACACACACACACACACACACACACACACACACACACACACACACACACACACACACACACACACACACACACATGTATAGTGAGAGTGAAAAGATAATTTCCCCAAGGGGACAAAGTTTATTTCTTCTTCTTCCTCTTCTAACATCAATACAAGTTTTAAACTCTAGTATTCAATAATTTATCAATGACTGAATTTGCACTGATGAGCTTCAGCTGGTTCAAGATGAATTCCTATCAATATATAACTCTGTAATACAAGTAAACTAACATATCCAAAAGGGGGAGAATAGAGAGAACTTGAAGTGTGACCTAGTAGTGCACAAGCCCAAACTGAGCATTTTCATAAAAACACAGGCGCCAATACGCATATTTATAATTTTGCAATTTACATATAAAAGAATCACACTGTTTGTATCTTTAAACATCAACATTTAAGTGTGAATACACCAAATGAAAGTAGAATAACATGCATACCACTGCAAACTCATCTTTGTCGAGATGTCCGTCTTTATCGATGTCACTCAGGTCCCAAACCTACAAGCAGGACAAATGAGAGCTGAACAATAACAGACTCACTTCAATAATTGTTATACCTCAGAAGAATAAGCCAAACTGGAGATCAGTACCTTCCCTAGAACATCCAGGGGAAGCTTGGAATTGATTAAAACAGGTTTGACCTTGTCTCCTGACAACAGGCCATTGACTGGCGCCAAACTTTCAAAAATCCCATCAAATTTACTCTTCTCATCCGGCTGCAAAACAAAACACGTAATGGTATCAACATTATCATATGTAAATAATGAAATAACTAAACTTCAACTGGTTGACAAAGGCTGTGGTTCACGAAACATCAGTATAAAGCGATCCCTGCTGTGCAGCATTCCACCACAAATGAAAGAACATGAAGACAGGAGATTGCTAGACGTCCCTACTGACTACACTTCTGGTTAATTGCATATCTGAGGAGAAAAGTAAAGTTTCAGAAATGTAAATAAACATATTTAAAAGCCACCTTTGCAGGTGTTAACTTTCAAATTCAATAATTCAATATTTATACAAAGTGATCTTTTTTCTTAAACGTTCTTTCTTTTGTTTATCTTGTGCCTGCAGGAAATGCAGCAGAACCACCAGAAGGTAGCTGTGTGTGTGTGTGTGTGTGTGTGTGTGTGTGTGTGTGTGTGTGTGTGTGTGTGTGTGTGTGTGTGTGTGTGTGTGTGTGTGTTTGTGTGTGTGTGTGTGTGTGTGTGTGTGTGTGTGTCTCACCCTGACAGCCCATAGTAACTCTCCAGAGGACGATGCTGTGGAGCTCACTGAAGGACTACTGGGGTCTTTCTGAAATCAGCCAATCACAGCTGTCATGAGTGGATCTCTCATCCCCATTATATCTGAGCTTTTAATATTTACAGAAAATTTAATCACAGACATTTATGTGGTAAACAAGTCAATATTCAATATATATGTTCATATCAACACATCTGTTCATGGTCACGGAGAACACGGTTTGTCTACTCACAAACTTGGGTGGGGGGGTGGGGAGGGACAGGCTGGTCAGGCTGACCTCCTGGCCGCTCTGAGCACAAGCCACGAGCCGCAGGGCTACGAAGAACCCCTGAGAGCAGAGAGAACCACAGGCTGGCATGAGTTCTCTCGCAGCACTATGACGTGTGCAGATCAGTGTCACACGGCATGATGGGTAATGAAAGTTCATGGCGACTCCCTTCTGCACCTTGTTGGACTGATGCATTAAATGATAAAGCAGTTTTTATTTAACATCATGAACCTACACTACTACCAGACACCTCCAACATCACACAACCCCAGCCCTCCTCCACAATGTTTGCCCCCACCAATTGACAAACACACTCTAGTCATTTGACCCTCTATTGTGAGACAGAGCAGGAGAGTTAAAGATAATGAGTAAAAATGAACAGATCACCCGGTTTCCTCGGCCCCGGCCTCCCCCTCTTCCGCCCGCGGGGCTAAACCCGGTCAGCCTAGACAGCGTAGCACGTTAGTCATAGGCGACTCCATTACCCGCAATATCAGACTAGTGACGCCAGCAACAGTACGCTGTCTACCAGGGGCCAGAGCTCCCGACATAGAAGCTAACCTCAGGGTGCTGGCATCAGCTAGGGAGAAGAAGGGCAGTCAGAAACACTCCACCAACACACCTAGGAACATTATTATTCATGTTGGCACCAATGACATTAGGCTCCGGCAGTCAGAGGTGACAAAGAATAGCTTGGTTAGGGCTCTGGACTGCGCTAGGAAGATGTGTCGGCATCGAGTAATAGTCTCTGGCCTCTTGCCTGTGCGGGGGAATGATGAGACTTATAGCAGACTAACAGCTTTGAACCGCTGGCTGGCGCGCTACTGTAGGGAACAGGGTTTAGGCTTCGTAGATAACTGGCCTTCCTTCTGGGGCCGCCCCGAGCTGCTGAGAGCTGACGGCCTGCATCCTACTGGGGCAGGGGCAGCTCTTTTGTCCAGGAATATAGACAGGGCCTTACAGCGTCTTTAACAATAGCCATACAGCGCTCGGGCTGCAGGTGATTAGAGAGCCTGCTAGGGTAGTTGTTGATGCGGTTGTGGAGTCTAGACTAGGAAACCATCAGACTGATGGAATAGTTAGTGACGTTGAGACTGTCTCCTTCCCTCAGATTTTTAATAAAATGGCCCGGGACATTACCCATGTGAATCTTACTTCTGCTCTTATCACCATTGACAAGGTACTTTTCAGTGAAGCACCTGATCAGGTTATCCAAGACTCTATACCTGAAAGCATCCCAGTTATTGTATCACATCGTGTTTATAGGTCTTTACCTCCCAGATTTATTGAGACGCGGCATCTGATTAAGATTAATACATCCTCAGCTGTTAAACCGTCTAACAATCATGTTAGTGACACTACCACATTTCAATTTGGCCTTTTAAATATTAGATCAATGTCATCGAAGGCCTTGCTTGTGAACGATTTAATTCTTCAGCATGGCCTGGATATGATTGCTCTATGTGAAACATGGCTAAAACCAAATGTCTTCTTACCGTTAAATGAAGCTTCACCACCTGATTTTACATATGCTCATGCCGCAAGGGCTGATAAACAGGGTGGAGGTGTTGCTTTAGTCTACAAATCTATTCTGAACCTGACTTCTAATCTAGATATTCATTTTACATCTTTTGAGGCTCTTGTTCTAAAACCATCGCCTACAGCTGTACACAGCAGGCTTCATCTTGTAGTAGTCTATAGACCGCCTGGTCCCTATTCTTTATTCTTAGAAGAATTTGGTGAATTCATTTCGGATCTAATTACTCAATCTGATGAGGTTATGGTGACAGGTGATTTTAACATTCATTTAAATAACCCTAGTGATCCGTTGTGTAAAGCTTTCCTAACCCTCCTGGACATGTTAGGTTTCACTCAGTGGGTTCATGAAGCAACTCATTCCAATGGTAATACCCTAGATCTGATTCTATCGCGTGGTATAAATGTTACTGCTGTGACTGTCTCTCCTCTTACGTCAGTGATATCTGACCATTTTCTTATTACTTTTAAAGCAGCCTTTACTTGTCAAAATAGCATTACTCCTGATTTAGTCACTACTCGCCATATCGGCTTGTCAACGGTATCTAAACTTAGTGAGCTTCTACCTGAGGTATTGACTCCTTTTACTGTAGCAACAGGATCAATCGAAAATTACACTAGTGATCTAAACTCAGCTCTTTCTAGTCTGTTGGACTCAGTTGCACCTCTAAAAACTAAAACCATAGGGGTGCGCAGGTCTACACCATGGTTTAACGAGGAGACACGCGCTCTCAGACGGGCCTGTAGGAGTTTAGAGCGCAGGTGGCGTAAATCTAAATCTAAATCATGCTACATCTCTTGGCACGAGTGTGTCTTAAATTACAAATGTGCTCTGTCCACCGCTAAAGCTGCCTATTTCTCCAGATTAATAAGTAAAAATAAACACAACCCTCGATTTCTGTTTAATACTGTAGCCAGATTGACCCAGAAACAGTCAACGGCAAGCAGCTTGTTATTGGCGGCTGATGATTTCCAAGATTTTTTCTGCCGTAAAATTGATAACATTAGACATGAAATTACTTCTTCAGCTTCACCTGGATCAAAATTTGATGTGGTTCCTTCTCTGGGTGTTAAAACCCAACTTCTCTCTTTAACACACTTTGAGAATGTCTCTCTGGTAGAATTATCGAAGTTGGTCTCATTCTCCAAACCTACTACATGCCTCTTAGACCCTCTCCCTGCTAAATTAGTTAAAGAATTATGGCCATTGCTGGGCCCTACTATGTTAAATGTAGTTAATCTTTCTCTTGCAACTGGTGTTGTTCCCACTCGCTTTAAAGCGGCCGTGGTTAAACCTCTGCTTAAAAAGCCACATCTCGACCAAGAGTCTTTAAATAATTATAGACCAGTTTCTAACCTTCCATTCTTATCTAAAATACTAGAAAGGGTAGTATCTCAACAGCTCTTAGATTATTTATCATTAAGCGGTCTTTTCGAACCATTCCAATCAGCTTTTCGGGCCCGCCATTCCACTGTAACAGCACTTACCAAAGTTGTGAATGATCTCCTATTAAATCTGGACTCTGATACCACTTCTGTTCTCCTTCTTTTGGATCTTAGTGCAGCATTTGATACTATAGATCACTGTATACTCCTTGACCGACTGGAGAGACAGTTTGGTGTCTGTGAGTTAGCTCTGGCTTGGTTAAAATCTTATCTATCTGATAGGACACAATGTGTCTCCTACAATAATAAAACTTCTGCCTTCTCCGACGTCAAATATGGCGTACCTCAGGGGTCTGTCCTTGGTCCTCTACTATTCTCCCTGTATGTTGCACCTCTTGGTCAAATTATACGCAGCTTTGGAATAGGTTTCCACTGTTATGCGGATGACACACAACTTTATATGCCTATAAAAGCAGATGATCGATCTGAATTGAGTAAACTAGAGGCCTGTCTTTCTGCTGTGAATAGTTGGATGTCCAGTAATTTCCTGCTCCTAAACCCAGACAAAACTGAAATGTTAATCATTGGCCCTGCACGACATAGAAACCAATTTCAAAACCTAACAATATCTGTAGATAACTGTCTTATAACCCATAGTTCAACAGTCAAGAGCCTAGGAGTAACGTTAGATTCGACTCTTGCCTTTGACAAGCATATTAAAGATGTGACAAAGATCGCCTTCTTTCATCTACGTAATATTTCCAAAATTAGGTCCTCTCTAGCCATGGCTGATGCAGAAATTTTGATTCATGCCTTTGTGTCCTCTAGACTTGACTATTGTAATGTTCTGTTATCAGGGTTGCCTCGGTCTAGAACTAGGGGCCTTCAGATGGTTCAGAACACAGCAGCAAGAATATTAACTAAAACTAGGAAATTTGACCATATCACCCCAGTTTTGGCTGCATTACACTGGCTCCCGATTCATGTTAGATCCGATTTTAAGGTACTCTTACTAACATACAAAAGCCTTAATGGGCTTGCACCAACCTATCTGTCTGATCTTGTTAAACCTTATACGCCGACTAGGGCTCTCCACTCTCAGAATACAGGTCTCTTGTGTGTTCCTAGAGTTAAAAAGAAGTCAGCTGGCCAGAGGGCCTTCTCCTATCGGGCCCCTTTCTTGTGGAATAACCTCCCTATAAATATTAGACAGTCTGAATCTGTAAATGTCTTTAAATCTAGACTCAAAACATATCTGTTCGACCTAACATATAAGTAATATCGGGGATGGCGGTCTCAATGTTTAGGTTTAGCCTAGTCCTGCCGATGAGTCATAGGATTTCTTAGTTAGGCCCCTGCCTCCCATTAATTCTCTGCTATTCTGGTCCCTCTAGCACCACTCTCGCCCCTGCTATCTCTGCTATCTCTGTCTCTCTTCCTTCTTCTGCTGTTCTCTCTCACAGGCCTTTGTGTGGTGGATCATCGGCAATCGGCTACCTCTGTCTGCTTCCATGGCTGGCGATAGCACAAGCTGTACAGTGGTCCTGTTTCACCATCCACTAGGGGAGTGCTGGTTCTGCCTCATTTGGTTCTGCTGTGGTTTTGGGGTTTTGCCAGAGTAACCTTGACTTTAACTTTTTTGAGCTGAATGACTTAGGCACTGTCTGGTCTGTCCTCAGAGTGGTGGATCCTCTGATCGGTGACCTCTGTGTGCTTCATCGGCTGGTGGTGACTCGCTCTACTGGATGGATCGGCATGCCTTTGTTATACATTTATTGTTACTGTTATTGTTACTGTTATTATTATTGTGTTGTTAATCTGTACATGCGGTATCTATTGCTTCGTCTGTCCACTCCTGGAAGAGGGGTCCCTCCTCTGCAGTCTTCCTGAGGTTTCTCCCATCCATTTTTTCCCCTGTTAAAAGGGTTTTTGGGGGGAGTTGTTCCTTATCCGATGCGAGGGTCGCACTGCTTGCAGTGCACAAAGGTCAGAGGGATATCGTCCATGTGCAGATTGTAAAGCCCTTTGAGACATTGTTTGTGAATCTGGGCTATATAAAATAAATAAACTTGAAACTTGAAACTTGAATCATAATCCCCTGTGGGGTAAATGATTAGAGGTTATATTATAGTAATAGGAGATTTCAATGTTCATGTCGACAGTGTGGGTGATAGTTTCTGTGTTGGGTTCAAGTCTATGCTAGATTCTCTAGGCTTCTCACAGGTGGTGGATGGTCCTAGCCATAAACACCATCACACCCTCCATCTTATTCTTACCCACGGTGTAGATATTGTCATGATTCTGTTCATTTGATATGTTCCCAGTCTGTTATTATGTGAAGCTCATTATCTCTTGACAGGTCAAGTTGTGGCAGAGGGTGTGTCTGGATCGTAGCAGCTGACGAGACACACCAGTTCCCACTCCCACTCGATCTGAATTAATTAAACTAGAGGCCTGTCTTTCTGCCATGAATAGTTGGATGTCCAGTAATTTCTTGCTCCTAAACCCAGACAAAGCAGAGATATTAATCATTGGCCCTGTGCGACATAGAAACTAATTTGAACAACTATCAATATCTGTAGATAACTGTCTTATAACCCATAGTTCAACAGTCAAGAACCTTGGAGTAATGTTAGATTCAACTCTTGCCTTTGACCAGCATATTAAAGATGTGACAAAGATCGCCTTCTTTCATCTACGTAATATTTCCAAAATTAGGTCCTCTTTAGCCATGGCTGATGCAGAGATTTTGATTCATGCCTTTGTGTCCTCTAGACTTGACTATTGTAATGTTCTGTTATCAGGGTTGCCTCGGTCTAGAACTAGGGGCCTTCAGATGGTTCAGAACACAGCAGCAAGAATATTAACTAAAACTAGGAAATTTGACCATATCACCCCAGTACTAGCTGCATTACACTGGCTCCCGATTCATGTTAGATCCGATTTTAAGGTACTCTTACTAACATACAAAAGCCTTAATGGGCTTGCACCAACCTATCTGTCTGATCTTGTTAAACCTTATACGCCGACTAGAGCTCTCCGCTCTCAGAATACAGGTCTCTTGTGTGTTCCTAGATTTAAAAAGAAGTCAGCTGGCCAGAGGGCCTTCTCCTATCGGGCCCCTTTCTTGTGGAATAACCTCCCTATAGGTATTAGACAGTCTGAATCTGTAAATGTCTTTAAATCTAAACTCAAAACTTATCTGTTCGACCTAACATATAAGTAATATCGGGGGTGGCAGTCTCAATGTTTAGGTTTAGCCTAGTCCTGCTGACGAGCCGTAGGATTTCTTAGTTAGGCCCCTGCCTCCCATTAATCCTCTGCTATTCTGGTCCCTCTAGCATCACTCTCCCCCTGTTCTCTCTGGCTCTCTCCCTTCTTCTCCTGTTCTCTCTCACAGGCCTTTGTGTGGTGGATCATCGGCAATCGGCTACCTCTGTCTGCTTCCGTGGCTGGCGATAGCACAAGCTGTACAGTGGTCCTGTTTTCACAATCCATTAGGAGAGTCTGGTTCTGCCTCATTTGGTTCTGCTGTGGTTTTGGGGTTTTGCCAGAGTAACCTTAAAATATAACTTTTTTGAGATCAATGACTTAGGCACTGTCTGGTCTGTCCTCAGAGGGGTGGATCCTCTGATCGGTGACCTCTGTGTGCTTCATCGGCTGGTGGTGACTCGCTCTACTGGATGGATCAGCGTGTCTTTGTCATATATTTATTATTGTTATTATTATTGTGTTGTTAATCTGTACATGTCATATCTATTTCTTCGTCTGTCCACTCCTGGAAGAGGGGTCCCTCCTCTAGTCTTCCTGAGGTTTCTCACCATTCATTTTTTCCCCTGTTAAAAGGGTTTTGGGGGGAGTTGTTCCTTACCCGATGTGAGGGTCGTACTGCTCGCAGTGCACAAAGGTCAGAGGGAAATCGTCCATGTGCAGATTGTAAAGACCTTTGAGACACTGTTTGTGAATCTGGGCTATATAAAAATAAATAAACTTGAAACTTGAAACTCTGCTCATCAGCCTCATCTTAAAAGGCCTGGCTTTTCCCTAGGAGGGTGCCAGATTATTTTGTCCTGTGTTCGTGATGCTAGTGTTCCTAGTCTTCTCGTTGCTACATGCTCTTTTTAGTTTTGTGGATTTTTGTTAATTTTTGCTGTGTTGTTTCAGTTTCATTGCTCACTTGTGTTTTTGCCTGAGCAATAAAACTGTTTATTTTTACGTTTGTGTCAGTCTCTGCTCCTTGGGGTCCAGACTTGAACTACCCGTAACAGATATAGGGCACTTGACTATTTTCCCACAAAATGACTTCTAGTCAGATCACTCCCTAGTTACCTTTGACTTTGCCCTAATTAACATTAACCCACAGAATAAAACCATGTTGACTAGATCAATCACTGATTCAGTAATAACTAGATTTAAAGAAAAAATCCCCTAAGCCTTAGAGTCAGTTTGCTCCCCTGACTCCTATTCTAGTCCTAGCCAAAATATAGAATTTCTCACAGACAGTGTGGCTAACATAGCCCCGTTAAAAAGAAAAATTAAAAAAAAAGGAAAAGTCAGCCCCGCGGTTTAACTAGTCAGTCCACCTTAAACAGCGCTCCCCCAGGCTGGAGAGAATCTGGCGATCGACAAAAACTGACCTAGCTTATTCAACCTGGAAAGACAGCTTTACGTCATATAAGAAGGCTCTCAGTAGAAGTAGAAATACTTACTACTCTACTTTAATAGAGGAAAATAAAAACCACCCTCGGTTTCTTTTCAGCACAGTAGCCAGGCTGACTGAGAAACACAACAGTATGGAGCCTACCAGTCCTTTAATGATGACTTTCTTAGGTTTGTTCAAAGCAAAATTACAAATCTTAGAGATGAGATCTATTATGTACTGCTAAACACAAGTAAGTTAGCAGAGGAATCGACTAATTCTGGCAATACCCTGGGGTGTTTTCAGCAAATGGAACTCTCCTATTTAAACCCCATAATTTCCTCTGCTAAACCCACCACCTGTCTACTAGACACAATTCCAAGTACGCTCCTCAAAGAAGTTCTACCATTAATAAATAAATCTGTACTATCCATAATCAATCAATCCTTAAAAATTGGTTATGTACCACAATCTTTCAAAGTGGCTGTGATCAAGCCCCTCCTCCAGAAACCAAACCTAGATGCTGGCTTCCTCTCAAATTACAGGCCGATCTCTAACCTGCCATTCCTATCTAAGATCCTAGAGAACGTAGTGACCAAACAGCTAAATGACTACCTGTTAGAGAACAACCTGTTAGAGGATTTTCAGTCAGGTTTTAGAACAAACCACAGTACGGAGACTGAACTGCTGAAAGTCACAAATGACCTGTTAACAGCGTCAGATGAAGGTCTTCTGTCTGTTCTAGTCTTGTCAGACCTGAGTGCAGCATTCCATACTGTTGACCATAATATTCTTGAAGGAGATTGGAAGAGGAGATTGGGATTAAAAACTCAGCACTAGACTGGTTTAGGTCATATCTATCAGACTGATTTCAGTTTGTCTATGTCAATAATAAATGTTCAGATTGAGAGACTCTCACCTGTGGACTACCTCAAGGATCTGTTCTGGGGCCAATTCTGTTTAATCTATATTTTACCATTGGGAAATATTATAAGGAAACATAACATTAATTTTTATTGCTATGCTGACCATACTCAATTATATCTATCAATTAAAACCAATGAATCTGATCAGCTAATTAAATTGGAAACCTGCCTCAGGGATATTAAATCCTGGATGCTTCACAATTTCTTAATGTTGAACAGTAACAAACCTGAAGTCATTATTATTGGGCCAACGCATCTCAGAAATGATCTCTCTAACATTGTAATTCTCTTAGACACCATTGATCTGTCCTCCACCAGTGAAGTCAGGAACCTGGGAGTGATTTTTGATCAAGATCTGTCCTTTGGTTCTCATATTTAGTCTGTGTCTCAGACGGCCTTCTTTCATTTATGAAATATTGCTAAAATATGAAGCTGAGAGCTTTTCTGAAATTCCGACGTGATTTTGAGTGGAATTACTGATAAGAAAAGCAAAATACACAGACTTAAAGAAGCCAACAGATTTAGTGAAGATTTAAGCTGCTATATATTCTGGCACTATTTTTCTTCAGAGCGTTTCATTTCCTCTTATAAGAATGTTTCTGTGGGGAAGTTAGTTTTATCTAGGTGTGCAGTAGTAAAGCTGTTGCTGCTTTATGTTACGTATGAAAACAGGTGAATTCGTGTCGAACAGTGACAAAGGAAAACCTTTATCAACAACAAATATGGCATCAGCAGAGGAGGACGTGGTAATGTGCCTCATAAATACAAAGCAGCTCAAGTGGAGATGATGTAGTCATAGGTGCACGAGGACGGACAGTTTTGTGTTATCCTCCTCTTTTCTCCTGTTGTTGTTTCCACACATGTCATTCGTTGCCTGCATTTTTACTACACTGCCCCACCATTTTTTTGTTTTTGGTGGCATAATTTCAGTAAAACCCTGCTGCTGCATCCCCACGGCTGCACAAGGTAGCGTTAGCCTGTTTATTTAACATGTATTAATACTGAGGATATTATTTAACCGTGAAGTAGATCAGATGAATGATTTTCATGATTACCAGCTATTAATTACAGAAAGACAGACATTCCTCACACTATAATTACTGGTGCTGTTATGTAGAGGGACCACCAAAAATTAAGTCCTCAAAAAAAACTTCTTACCTGTTTGTCCAGATAGCCTTTACCATCAGGATCGGCCAAATCCCAGATCTGAAACACGTAACACAAATGAACAGAATTACAGACAAGAAAGAAAAATGAAGTTCTAAACATCAATCCCTGAGGAAAATCTTCAATTACCTTTATTATGTTCTGTATGTATGTTATGTATGGTTGTAAGGATGGATAGATATGTCATTTCATAAATAACTTCTCACCTTTAAAAGTCACCATGTCAGCCATGATTTCAGATATAGAGTGAAGGTCTCTCATTTTGTATTTAAAAAAATGAAATAAAAAGCCTCAGAAACATTGTTGAAATCTTGTTTCCTGAAAACAACTAAAACGAACGGCATCAGACTTCCACCTGTCTGGCAACACCGTTGAGCAGAGAATTCCAGACATAAACCAGTCTGCTTTGTCGTGTTGTGTTGGGTTACTCTTCAAAATGTCTGGCGTACCGTAATTCAGCGTTCTACGTGTATTTGTGGCAGATTGTTTCACAAGACAGCTATTTGTACATTATTTTTCACAAATCATACCATTCTGCCATTTACAGGCCCTGTAAAACACACACACACACACGGGGGGGGGGGGGTAGTGTGGCGGGCAGCTCCTTCCTGCTCCTTACAAAGTTAATGACTGAGAGGTATTGTGATCACTCTTGCTTTATACTGTATGCTGCACACTGCTAACTATTTAAGGCTGAAAAAAATGTCTGACCAGTCATTAACCAATCATCTGCTGTCCACTGATCTCCCAGTGTGCTGGTTGTGATGGACGGGGGAGTGTCTTATATACCAAACTAAACATTATGTTCATGAGGATTAAATACAATTGTGATTGTGCAGGCGGTATCACATAAGGAAGCACAAACCCCGGCATGACTTTATTTGGTCTAAGAAAACATTAAGATTAAGATCCAATTCAGTTAAAACAGACACATAATGTATTGTCAGTGCAGATAACTTATTTTATACCGCCACGTTTTTGCTCTAATGAACATTGTCAAGTTTACTATTTGAGACAGCTTTGAACATTGGTGCCAGCAGAAACAGGAGTTACAGACACAACATAGACCAAAGGTTGGTTTTTAATCCAAGGCCAATCCATAGCTGTGAACCAATGGGACGCACCAGCTACGAGCAACCAGACATCTCCAGCTCTGTGAGGAGTGCTAGGAGTGATCATTGATGAGATACTAAATTGGAAACCTCATGTAAAACAATTGCAAAAGAAACTAGCCAGAAGTGTGATCATACTGTGGCAAACTCAAAAACTATCAAATCAGAAGGCGCTTTATATAATATATTGTGCACTAATCCTGCCCTATCTGAACTACTGTGCTGGAGTATGGGGAAACACGTGTAAAAGTAGTTTACAACCTTTATCTTTGATTCAGAAAAGAGCCATAAGAGTCATCTAAAATGAACATTATAGAGCTCATACAAATCAATTATTCATTAAATCTAAACTACTGAAAATGCATGACATCATAACTATTAAACTGTACAACTCAAGTATAAAGCAGCCAAGAATACAATCACAAATATAGAGTAATGAGTCCAATTACCACCTGAGAGGAAACACACCATTTTTACAGAAGCGAAAACTACACTAAAAACATTTTCATTATATTTTACTGGTTCAAACTCAAACAAACTGGACAACGAAGTCAGGAGTATAGGAACTCTATCTGCCTTTAAAAAAACTTTTAAAAACTTTACTTTGTAAGGTTATATTTCAGACACACATGATGGTTAATATCTCAGATTGTTATGGCTTATTAAACTACACGTGTCATGCCCATGGAAAAATATCAGTGTGATCTTAGTGCAGCAACTGAGACGTTGAACTGATAGATTAGTAGTCAATACATGCAAGATGTTATGACAATAATCTAAAGGTGACATTTAATGCATGAATCTGGTTGATGATGCGTTGTAATGAGATGTTGTTGATTCAGGGGACGGGAACTTTACAAGCCAATGGCTTCTACCCGTCAACCCTTGTTTTTTCTTTTCTGATGTTGTTGCTGATGTCTCGACACTGATGGAAGTGAAGTCTGCTGTAATAACATGTCTCGAAATTTAAAAAAAGGAACGCTGACACTATCAGCCACAGAAAATACATTTGTAAGCACTACTTACCTTTCCCAATGTCATGTCAGGGAGTCCAGATTTTTTCAAGAAAAACGCAGCTTCTGTCGGTCCTACCCTCCCTGTATTTCCAGGATCCACCTTGGAGCAAATGCACACATCTTAGTCCAGGTGCAAAGTATTGTCTAATGAGTCTGTTTGATAATAACTCCCATATGCTCCATTCACACCTACCAATATAGAGAGGCAATATACAGTCATGGTGACCATCATCTTACCTGTCTGTAAAAGTTCTCATAAACAGGGTTTCCATTTGACAGCTGTGGAAAAAACAGAATATTATTCAATCATCCATCCATCCATCCATCCATCCATCTTCAACCTCTTATCCGGGGCCGGGTCGCAGGGATGCCCATACTTCTCTCTGCCCAGACACCTCCTCCAGCTCCTCCGGGGGGACCCCGAGGCGTTCCCAGGCCAGCCGAGAGACTTAGTCCCTCCAGCGTGTCCTAGGTCTTCGCCGAGATCTCCTCCCGGTAGGACATGCCCGGAACACCTCCCCAGGGAGGCGTCCAGGAGGCATCCTGAACAGATGTCCGAGCCACCGCAGCTGGGTCCTCTCGAGGGGGAGGAGCAGCGGCTCTACTCCGAGCTCCTCCCTGGTGACTGAGCTCCTCACCCTATCTCTAAGGGTGTGCCCCCCACGCTTTGGAGGAAACTCATTTCAGCCGCTTGTATCCGGGATCTTGTCCTTTGGGTCATGACCCAAAGCTCCTGACCATAGGTGAGAGTAGGAACCTAGATTGACCGGTAAATCCAGAGCTTCGTCTAACGACTCAGCTCCTTCTTCACCACCACAGACCTACAACGACCACATCACTGCAGAAGCTGCACCGATCCGTCTGTCAAACTCACGTTCCATCCTTCCCTCACTCCTGAACAAGACCCCAAGATACTTAAACTCCTCCACTTGGGGCAAAGACTCTCCACCGACCTGAAGAGGGCACACCACCATTTTCTGGTCGAGAACCATGGCCTCGGATTTAGAGGTGCTGATCCTCATCCCACTCTCAGCACACTCGGCTGCAAACTGTCCCAGTGCAGCTGAAGGTCCAGGTTTGATGAGGCCAACAGGACAACATCGTCTGCAAAAAGCAGAGATGAAGTCCTTTGGTCCCCAAACCGGACTCCCTCCAGATCCTGGCTGCTGCACTCATGAGATTTATTTTAAATATAGCGACTTACAATCAGTTCATTCAACGTAGGAGAAATACTGATCATTTCCAATCAAAGGGTGACCAAGTCAATCAAATAATAATTAAAATAATGAGAATTATTGGTTGGGGACCTCTGATCTAGGGGTAACGGAGACAATGACACCTGAAGTGTGTTCAGGTCCGGTCTACTCCAGTTTGGTTTCCTTAACGGTCACTGCAGAAAATCCCACTTCACAGAGACAGGAGGTTGGAAATGGAAGCAGGGATTAAGATACTTTTAGGGTCTCAGGATAATCGCCCTTGACCCACACGCCCTTCTGGCCTCTCACCAGCCCAGGCAGACCAGAGACAGGGGTCACACCAGCCCACGAGACACACCAGAGATCTCCAGCGGGCCGCAACCGCCCCGCCCCATGGTCGCCATTCACAGAGAGAAGGCTCCAGAGGTGGATGGCCTTAGTACACCGCCAGTCACCTCAGCCAGGACCCATCAGAGGCCCACCGCAGCCAACCGAGCCCCGCCCACACCCCAGACCTAATGAGACAGCGACGCCAACACCAGCCCACACCCTAGCACACAGTAAAATAAGACTACCGTCCACCAACCCCCGCTCAATAGCTGTGGACCGACGCACGCCACCGAGCCAACCGGCCCCGACAATCCGGACAGGCCACAGGAGCAGCGCACACCTGTACACGTATGTAGATGTCTACACGTGTGATGGTGACTAACAGACTAATGCCTGGAATGGAAACAATCATTTCTTCTTCACTGACGGCGATGCCACAATGAAAAAAACACAAAGCTAGCCCTCTGATGCTAGCCCTCTGATGCTAGCCCTCTGATGCTAGCCCTCTGATGCTAGCCTGGGCTTGCACCAGGAGCTAGTGTGACTAAGCCACTGTGGCTCAGAGTAAAAGAATTGAGTAGGCCCAGACAGTGGCGCAGTGCGAGGACGACCGACGCTCGTTGCAGGAGGGGGGTGTGGAGGGACACCACCCCGGGGGAGTCCCCCTGGCCTCCCCCGGGAAATTTTTTAGAGAATGGGTTGTTGTCCTGCATTCTGAGGACAAAATCTTGTGTTCAGTTTCCCTCCAAAAACCCCCTAAAGCCAGCAGCTGGAGCTGAACTCTCTTTATTTCTGTCCTACTTGATGCAGGAATGAATGTGAGATTCAACCATTGAAAACTTCATTCACTCTGAAGATACAGTCAGACTAAATATTACTCAGTGTTTACTGGTAGTTTACTGAGACTAGAAGACATTTAACTCTGACCACCACCATCACCATTGGTATGTCAGAGTTTAGTTTAGATTATTTATTTAATTCAATAACATGATTTTTCATTTCAATTTAAAAAGACATAAAACATCAAGCGAGGTGAAAACACATTTACATCATCGCTGGTTATTCCTGCTGGTCAGAGGGAACAAAAGTCTAAGACTACCAACAAGTATTGATCATATCTTTCATTGACCTTCTGATCGGTCTGTCTCCACCCCCCCACCCCCTCATTAATAAACCATTTGTTTATTAATGAGGACTTTAACACAAACTCTACTAGAAACACTGGATTCTTTTGATTGATGGTCCTCTCCTTGTCTTACACCAACTCACGGGTTCAGCTTGGAAAAAAACAATTTTTGTTTTTCATTGGACGAAAGGTCATGACCCCAGTGCATATTTAATGATCGGGAGCGTCACTTCGGCCATTTCCGTCGGCATGCGGAAATAGCGGCGCTATTTCCGCTAGCGCCAGTCGCTAGCAGCAGTAGCGGAAGTAGCGGGGCTAGCGCCGCTCGCTAGCGGAGATAGCGAGCGCCGCTAGCGAGCGACAAAGTTGTAAGTTTTAGCGTTTTTTCCGTAAAAATAAGAACGCCACTGTGGCTACACAGGCTAGAAACCTGGTGGCCAATGTGGGACTGACTTCGCCTGTGGCGGAGTGGAGAGACGCTGGAGCGGACCGGACATTAAGGATTCAACGTTTTCATTTCAATCTAAAAGGCATGGAAAATATCACACTAGCTCCTGGTGCAAGCCCAGCTAGCCCTCTGATGCTAGCCCTCTGATGCTAGCCCTCTGATGCTAGCCCTCTGATGCTAACCCTCTGATGCTAGCCCTCTGATGCCATCCCTCTGATGCTAACCCTCTGATGCTAGCCCTCTGATGCTAACCCTCTGATGCTAGCCCTCTGATGCCATCCCTCTGATGCTAACACTCTGATGCTAGCCCTCTGATGCTAACCCTCTGATGCTAGCCCTCTGATGCTAACCCTCTGATGCTAGCCCTCTGATGCTAACCCTCTGATGCCATCCCTCTGATGCTAACCCTCTGATGCTAGCCCTCTGATGCTAACCCTCTGATGCTAACCCTCTGATGCTAGCCCTCTGATGCTAGCCCTCTGATGCCATCCCTCTGATGCTAGCCCTCTGATGCTAGCCCTCTGATGCTAACTCTGATGCCATCCCTCTGATGCTAGCCCTCTGATGCTAACTCTGATGCTAACTCTGATGCCATCCCTCTGATGCTAGCCCTCTGATGCTAGCCCTCTGATGCTAACCCTCTGATGCTAGCCCTCTGATGCTAACCCTCTGATGCTAACTCTGATGCCATCCCTCTGATGCTAGCCCTCTGATGCTAACTCTGATGCTAACTCTGATGCCATCCCTCTGATGCTAGCCCTCTGATGCTAACTCTGATGCTAACCCTCTGATGCCATCCCTCTGATGCTAACCCTCTGATGCTAACTCTGATGCCATCCCTCTGATGCTAACCCCCTGATGCTAACCCCCTGATGCTAACCCTCTGATGCCATCCCTCTGATGCTAGCCCTCTGATGCTAACCCCCTGATGCTAACCCTCTGATGCTAACCGTTATCTGGGACCATGACGCAGCGGCTGGCGGTGCTCGGTTCGTCGGCCCCGGCTCTGACCGTCACCCGGTCCCGACCTGCGGCCAGCGGCTCTCCAGTGCGGAATGTCGTCCGGACGACGCGTTATGTCGTCCGGTCTAAGTCACGCCGCTGCCCGCCGGTCCGTCACGAGGCCGCTAACCGGCGGACGGCTCGCGCGCAGCCCCGTTACAGCTCGAGCCACCGTCACGGTAAACACGCGCTCGGTGACGAGAAGCAGCGGCGGCCCGACCGGAGGAAGAGGAGAGAGCAGCGGTACCTGAGGCGGGGAGGAGAGGGCTGCCATCTTCACTGCTGCTGCTCACACACACACACACACACACACACACACACACACACACACACACACACACACACACACACACACACACACACACACACACACACACACACACACACACACACACACACACACACACACACACACACACACACACACACACACACACACACACACACACACAAGGTACTATAACACGTTCTATTCTGCCATGACGTCACGATGAATATTAATTAGATGCGCTGCAGATCAGAAGAAACACGCTGGTTTGTCAATAACTTTATTTATGTGAATCCTCTCATCTGATTGGTGCAGATGAACACACAAACATGCTGCTATCCCTCTGCTCTCCGCGCAGTGACGGGCTTCTGTTTCCACGGTTCACCTTCACGACAGTGACGCTGAGTCAGCTTAAAGGCTCTCTCTAATCCCAGTCTGCGACCGGCGGTGGGGGGCACTGGTGAGGGGAGGGCCACACGTTGGCTGTCATCAGACCGGACCCCCCACTGCCGGGAACACGTCCCTGTTTTGGGACGGGGGCACTGGTCTGTCAGCCTGTTCACACCCACCGGCCACCTGCCACCCCCAGACCAGACGTGGGGTCACCGTCCACTGCCCCTGGGGTCAAACACCTTATCTAATACCTGATCCAGGGTTTGTATTTTGGTTCAGTCGTGAATACTCGTCAGTGATACTACACACACACACACACGCACGCACACACACACACACACACACACACACACACACACACACGCACGCACGCACGCGCGCGCACGCACGCATGCACGCACGCACGCACGCACACACACACACACACGCACACACACACACGCACACATACACACACACACACACACACACACACACACACACACACACACTTTTACATGTGAACTATCAACAGGTCCTGGTTCTGGAGTCCAGTTACCAAAGAACCTGAACAGAGAATTGACGGGAGATGCAGTGTAACAGTTTGTATGTGTGTGTGTGTGTGTGTGTGTGTGTGTGTGTGTGTGTGTGTGTGTGTGTGTATTTTTTTTTTAAATGAAATTCCCCAAATTTTATATTTACGTTGTTTTTGGTTCCATGATTTGTTGTGTTCCGATGGGACAGTTACGGGGGGTACACGCGCCCAGGCATCCTGCTGCTGGAGGTCTGGAGGGAGGGGTGAGTCATTGGTTTAATGCTGTGAAAACTTTGTTAAATATATTCTTCATTTTTCATTGTTTTCTATAGCGGGTGTGACTTTGTAGTAAATAGAGGCTCACTCTCACACCCGCTATGTTTAAATATTGTTTGTGTATTAGCGATGTCATTTGTGTTAATTGGTAGATGGAATGTTGCATTCCAGCGTTGCCCAGCTCTCCTAAGATGTGCCCCACGTTTTTGTGTTACAGAAATAAAAAAAATAAAACACCACAGATCTGCTCCACGTCTCCTTTGGTTCTTCGGCCATCCACAGTAATAAACTCATCGTCGTCATTATAAACGTAACAGGCCAGTTAACGATGTTCCCATTGGCTGATGCTCCTGGTCTGAAGGCCACGAGGCTTCAGGTCAGCTGATGCTGACCAAATATACAGTGACTGTAGAGGCAGGCATTTACTTCCTGTTTTTTCCACGTGTGTGTGTTGGTGCATGTTTAATAAAGGGCTGTCAGTCTAACGCGTTAATTAGATTAATTAATTACGATGCAAATTAACACGCAATAAAAATTAACGCAATTAATCGCGAGTGGCAAGTCAATGCGCAAGCATTTTAAACTTGTCCCATTGAGGGACCCGTAGGCTGCAGTGATGTCACTTCCTACCTGCCCCACTAGTCAGAAGCAGAGTGACTGACACCAGAGATGGACGCGACACCCCTGGACCTTTGGGAGGAACGTTTATTTCTAAAGAGAACAAAGACGGACTATCAACAAAATCTCAGTGATTTGTACCTTTTGTAAAAGAGAATGTTCGTATCACTGAAGCAGCTCCAGACTAACGTATCATTTAAATGTAAAACATGTGAAGGACACAGAGTTGAACGTTATCTCACCCTTTAAAGGAAAAGCCTGTTGACATCTTACTATTTAGTTTCCTTATTTAGAGACATGTTCATGTGAGACATTGTCCTGCTTAAACAGAGTCAAGCACCTCGAAACGAGTGGCCAATGGGTCTTGTCACGTCGACCTTCCCAAGCAGTGATGGACAGGTCCGCAAAATCGAGGTCAAAACAACATCGCAAGACAAAGCGAAAATATTCTTCAGACCTATTTCTGATGTTGTCTTGCTCCTGCCAAACAAAGGTCAAAGTTCAAATGTGGACGGTTAAGTCTCAAGTGGCATCAGTAAATGCCAGACGGGGAGTGTTCTGCCCTGAGTTTGTTTAAATGTGTTTAATGTGTTTAGAATGTTTAAAGTTAAGTTTGATTATATAAATGTGTTTTATTATTGTTGTATTCGCGTTTTAGAGAGATCGTGATGCTTTTATTTTGAAGGACCGAAGTTATATATAACAGTACGTATTCACTATGGACCCCAAGAAAGTGACGGAGAAAAGAGGAAAAGAAAATACCAAAAAATTGGTTTTTTATCCGTACAAACAAATCAAGAGATGATAGAAAAGCCTGAAAAAGGGATGCGTTTGGTTGATCTCACCAAAGAATATGGCCGTAATGCATCTACAATCACCACGTTATTAAAACTAAAGGAAGTTTAAGGAGTTTAAGGCGTCGCGTGGGTGGTTGGAGAAGTTCAGAAGGAGGACTGGAATTCACTCTGTTGTTCATGGGGGGGCAAGAGGGCATGAACCAAAGAGGGCAAAAAACAATGAGGACAGCAGTTAAAAGGTTAATGACCATCATTATTATTCTTTATTCTTTGTTTTTTACATTATACACAACTCTCATTTATTGTGTAATAATCTAATTGTAACATGTATTTGTTACATGTTTTGATGCATTTTTATGCTTTATAAAACATTTATGACTGAATTTTGGGGGCTTGGAACGGATTAGGGCATTTGTATGGAAAACACGTCTCTACTTACGAAATGTTCTACTTATGTAATGTCTTCCAGAACCAATTAATTTCGTAAGTAGAGGGACCACTGTATGTGGAAGATCAAAGGTAATGTGGTCCCTGTGGTAGTAGGAGCACTAGGGGCAGTGACCCCCAAACTGGAAGAGTGGCTCCAGCAGATTCCTGGAACAACATGTGAAGCCTCAGTCCAGAAGAGCGCAGTCCTAGGAACAGCTAAGATACTGACAGAACCCTCAGACTCCCAGGGGTCTGGTAGAGGACTACCACTGTTGCACGCTGCAGGTGACTGCGGTGGATGGTCTTGTTGGAGCTGGTCCCGTGGTGTGGTAAGTTAACCAATTTTGATTCATCACCATTAGAGACACACATTGAAAAATGGCTCCCATGGATTCAGAATCTGACATGTGGTCATGTGGTGCATATTCAGCACCACATGACCATCACACTGTACACACCACGACCTCATTCAAGATCAGGCGTCAGAACTAACCATACTAACCATGCAGTGACTGCCTTCCTAAATAGCAAACGCTTCACACCATCACCCAACGTCATTTGAAGCTGAAATGTTGAGACAAACAAACTTGCATTTTCCTACATGTTCCCAGACAAATCTGGTTGGATTGATGGGAAACCACGATGGTGTAGTCCACAACTATGAGGAGAAAATGGAAGAGAAAACAAAAGACATGATAACAGTACACCACTTAAGAACCCTCTTTTTTCTGACCCTGAATTATTACAGTGTACTGTTTCTGTAATGCTGCCGTATCATCAGCTACAGTTTCGTAGCCTCACCTTTTCCCTCACGGCATGCACATGCTTTTTCAAAACCTTTGCGAATCATACATCGAATGTAAGAGTACTTAATGGTGATTGATCATCAATTAATTTATTAATTTTGGCAAAACAAACATGTTGATGAATGATGAATTACCCGTGGAAAGAAGTCGTAATCGATTACACCGACATGGGATCTGACAACAAAGTTCAGGGGTACAGATACCTCTTAGGCCCCGTCCACACGATAACGGATTTTTTAAAAACGCAACTTTTTTGTTGCATTTACGCCTTCTGTCCACACGACAACACAGATATCCGGAACGAAAACGCAAGTTCCGAAAACGCTGGCCGAGATGGATTTTTTTTAAAAACGCTGGGTCTGCGTTGTCGTGTGGACAGCGTGTCCCTGGGACTTTTTAAATACGCTGACGTCTTGCCTGCGACGAAAACCGCTGTGATGTCATATTTATAGTCCCGTGTGTTGTGATAACAAAATACAGAGGATTCCTTTTTTTTTTATTTTAATTTTATATACAGGTTTGATCCCCGAAGGGAAATTAAGAACGCACACTTTAGCTAATGATTCAAACGCATGCATACATATACGTATATTTGTGAGTACAGGCCCCTGTATCACACACACACACACACAAGGGTGCATGCCTGCATGCATGCCTGCATGCATGCCTGCATGCATGCCTGCATGCCTACCTCCCCTGCATGCCTACAGGCATGCAGGGGAGGTAGAGGAGGTAGAGGAGGTAGAGTGGCAGGCAGCTCCTTCTTGGTGCGCCTCAAATGAGCACTTTGTAAAGGGGACGGCACCTTGCTCAAGGGTGCCTCGGCAGTGCTCCAGAGGTGAGCTGACACCTCCCACTGTCAGCTCACCTCTGGGTATTTTTTTTGGGGCCGGAGTGGGAATCGAACCGCCGATCTTAAATCATAGGACGACCCGCTCTACCGCCCGCTTTACCGCTGAGCCACTGCCGCCCCAGTGGCAGTGGGGTAGCAGTTTTATCCTATTGGATAAAATTTGACTCAATACTGCCACCACATGGTTTGGCATGCTTATAGCCGTCTTCAAAAACGCACTGCTGCGTTTACGTGTGGACGCGGATTTTTTTAAAAACGCTGTCGTGTGGACGCGAATCGTTTTTGATGCGTTTATAAAAAGTTGCATTTTAAAGAAAATCCGTCATCGTGTGGACGGGGCCTTAGTTGTAGTGGATACCTTTTCCAGGTGGGTTGAAGCTATTCCCACTAAAAAAGAAACAGCCTGGGACATAATTAAATGGATTACAAGGGATTTGATCCCAAGATACAGCCTACCTAATACTCAGATCTGACAACGAATCACATTTTACTAGTCAAAATCTCCAGGAAGTGGAGAAATATTTTTGGCATCCAGCACCACGGTGCAGTACACCACCTTCAATCTCAAAGCCTAGTTGAAAGAGCCAATAGGACCATCAATGATTTCTCCATAGCTTCCTGGCCCCAAATGGGGCAGAAAGATGTGCACTTGTGTGTCTCGTTTCCCCCATACAGATTTGCAATGTGTCCGAGGCTGAGGTGACGACCTGGTCACACCTCAGCTCAGTCACCACGATGCTGGAGGACAGTCCAGTCTACACAGATGCTATTGGCATCCCACGTGGAGCTCCAGATGAGGATAAATTGTCAAATCAAATTACAGGTGACCGAGTCAAACGTTTTTTTGGATTGCCCCAATAAAAACACTGACAGGATTAATTATGTTTGTTACAACATTCATTGTCTGATAAATTTCACTAGAAACAGATTTGAAGCTGTACATTCTAAATTGTCATCTCATTAGTTACTTATCAAAATAGAATTGCTAGACTCTCTATTGGCTCTAAAAAAGGGAGGCAGGGTGGCTTTCTGTGGATGTTGTTCTCTTCCTTTCATTCAACAGTTGATCCTAAGAAGCATCACTTGGGCGGTGGGCAGATTGGAAACGCCCCCATCATATCAGATGGCAGAGCGGGAGGCCCTATTGGCACCCGACTCCAACGTGAGACACTCCGCTGACCTTACCATTGTGACACCGTCACATTAATGTGATGTTGAATGTATGGAACAATTAAATTGGGGTAAAATGTGCGATAAAGGTATGGGTTAAAACATATATTCTTATATAACCGAGTCTCCCAGGTGAGACGAGGAGGGAGGAAGAAGGAAGTGGTCCAGTACCCGAGTAGAGACACCGGTGTTGACGGTAAAATAACTGGATTCCAAAACGAAAATTGGTCCTTACAGCGTGAGACGGAGGACACGGTCCCGTCGGACCGGTCAGCGCAGTGGATGTTCGAATCCTACCAGGCAGCGAGCGCATCTCCCTGTCCGGTGAGACCGAACCTTTTTTTTTGCTTTTTATACTGACTTTTGTGTTCCCGGCTGGGACAGGGGGTTTTCAGTTTTCCATTTTTTGAGGATTACAAGTTTTTTGGTATTCGTTTTCCCCTCTCTGACTGAACCATCCAGTGACGCGATCATCACTCGTGTCTGAGCGTGGACATCGGGGCGCGCAGCGGTGGATGCGTGAACTGATCTTAAACAATTAATTTTGGGGGATTAGGACAGGGCTAGATGGAGACAATTGATTCTCTGTGGTGACCCCTGAAGGGAAAAGCCGAAAGGAAAAGAAGATGACTTTATTCTGGAAAAAGGGGAGTGTTGTTTATTAAGTTAGTTTTTTTGTCGTTCCTATGTTCACAAATACACTGGTCTAGAGCACGTAAAGCAGGTGGTGTTTGTTTGGTATTATTTCTTACACATCCTTATTTAAGAACTCATCCCAATAAAGAACCCCTTGTGCGTGTTAACAACGATTGGGTCGGGGTTGAGTTGTTACACCATCAGACATCGTCCATCCCTCTGCTGGAGAGGAGGGCCAGCTTTTGTCAGGGTCTACAATTCACATTCACAATATTGCTAATGCTAATGCTAATATGTGTTTATGCTGCTGCAGGGACAGTTTTGTTGGTAATTCTGTGCTCATTGCTCCTGTGTGTCATGTCTTTGTCCTATGATTTCCCTGTTTATTTTCCTGCCACTAACATGTCTTATCATTCCAGATCCTGTCTCATCTTCAATCAGTTCATTCCCTGCACCTGCTGTCTCTCCTCACACCTGCAGCCACCCCCCAGTCTGTCTCCACACTACATTTACCCAGCTCAGCCCTCAGGACTCTGATTATTTAGTGTCCGCCCTGACTCTCCAGCCTACGTATCCTGCCTGCTTTCATGGCTGTATGAATCCCATCTGCTTTCTCAACCCAGCCTGTTGTCTGCAGATGAGGAGCATGCTCCTCATCTGATTTGTCTGCCTGGTTTGTTGATTGTTTCGTGCCTGACCCTGTGAAGGAGATGGCGTGCACAGCTCCAAAACTTGTGTAGCCTGGGCGGTCCGCATGCTCCGACTACCCTGCGTTGTGTTCTGGTGCGCAATAGACCGGACACAGAGGCGACTTTTTGGGTTGGAATTTATTCCTGCAGCGTGTTGAATTTAAAACAAACCAGGGTGTGAATATTCATGCCCTCCATGCAACAACTCCCGCAGTCAGGTTCAAGGCAGACTGACTTAAAACATTCAAAATGTCACAGAAAATAAATAAAATATAAATGAATGAAAATAAAATATAATGTACATGAAAGAAAACCTACAATTTATGAACATAACACAGGACACTAAACACCTGTACACATACCTGCAGCGTGATGAAATTAAAACAAACCAGGGTGTGAATATTCATGCCCTCCATGCAACACCTAACACAAGGGGGAAATATGTTAGGTTGGGTTAAAAAGGAGAGAACAGCACGCGCGCTCCTGCGCACCCCTCCACACACCCGCTTACACACACACACGCACACAGGTAGAACACGTGGAAAGCTAGCTTACATTTTCCCATTCGAAAGCAGCTAATCGATTCCATTCCACAACAGAAAACACCGTAAACATGTTACCGAACAACATTACTTTTCCTTATTGCAAGAAATCGTCACTAAAACTTGTGTAACTAAAACTTTTTCTGGACAGCCGCTCGATGCACGTACCTCCCGCAGTCAGGTTCAAGGGAGACTGACGAGAGTCGGACAGACCGGATGTTACGGACATCACTTCCTTTATTTTTCAAAATAAAGGTGCTGACCGTGAGCGCAAAGGAAATACAAAATATAAAACTGAAATAAATAAATTCAAATCCTCAAAAGAAATCAAAACACATCATGAGGGATTTTGGTGAAATTAATATAACTCCAAAATTAATAATTTCTTGTCTGTTACATCCACCCCTCCTTAATTTCTCCAAAATCCTGAACATATGGAGAGAACTGCCCTCTTTAAGTTAGGTAATAAAGAAATTCAATGTTCACACTTAATCAAACCAAGGTGACCCCTGGAATTGATTTCCTCAACACAGCATATAAAGCTACTTATGAAATAAGTTCAGAGAGCACAGGAGTTGATCAGGCTACTGTCTCTCCTAGTCAATATGGTGCCTTATACACCACATAAAACCTTGGCACACAATCCCACCAATGAGAACATTTACCGCAAGAAAGAAAATTACATTTACTGAAAACCATGTATATTCTGCAAAATACATATGGACATATTCCCCTTGTTACACTTTAAAACAGAGTCAACAGGGACTGAGACCTCCTATTAAACCCATTCACAATAGCCCTTGTAAGTGGCTTTTGCATCGTGTTCTCTATCAGGCCATTGACTTTTTTGACAACCCTACCTGTGGGTGTTCTGACCTCATGTCTCTCAGACCCTGAATTTTGTGCTGGGACCTGATCACCATCCACCGTCTCAGGTAAATTGTCAAGTCCTGCCTCACTTGTGTTATGAACACTGGCCAAAGAGTCATTAAGGTCATCAGGTAACACCTCTTCCCTCTGTTCTATCCTGCCACTGCCTGTAGAGTCAGCCTGGGAAGTTGCATAGGTCCCCTGATCAGAGCCCCAAGTTGGGGATTGTGACACCTCATCCCCCTCCTCTGACTCTTTACCATCTCCTAATGACTCACCGTCCACATCTGATGACATGCTCACCCATGAGTTGGTTCAGTTTTCTGGAGTTTCCTCTGGCAGACAACTTAAGGCATCTGGTAGCTGAGACTGGGACCCACCGACCTCATCTGTGGTGGCTGGATCAGCTTCTGCACTGGTTTGTTCAGGGATCGGTAGAAAGCTCACATCCAATATCAGGTTCAGATGCACTACCTTGGTTTTCCCACTGTCATCCTTGATTTTGTAGATGTGAGTTTGGGGGTTACACTCTATGACTGTGTAGATAGTGGGTTCCCACTTATCTGCCAACTTCCTCTTTCCTTTCTCTCCTTTGTTGGCTAGCAAAACCCTATCCCCCACATTCAAACAGGTGCCTCGGGCCCTCTTGTTGTAGCCATCAGCTTGGTGCTGCTGCTCTTTTCTTGCATGCTCCTGAGCAATAGTAGCAGCTTCATGAAGGCTCGCCATCAATTTGCTAGCATAGGTCTTGTAGTCGACCACATTTGTTGTCCTTCAGGACCGGTTGGAAGACCTTGTCTACCGGGAGTCTAGGGACTCGACCATACATTAAGTAGAATGGTGCATATCCAGTTGTTTCATGTATGGTAGCACTGTAAACAAAAGTCAGGGTTTGTATCTGTTGTGCCCAGTGTTGTTTTGCTGCCAGTGGTAAGGAGCGTAGCATACTGCCAAGTGTCCTGTTGAACCTTTCAGTCTGCCCGTTTCCCATGGGATGGTACGCCGTTGTGTGTGACTTCGCTACCCCTGTGAGAGTGAGGAGTTCTGATACGAGTTTGCTTTCAAAATGTGCCCCCTGATCAGAATGTATACGCTCTGGAAAACCATATATACAAAACACATTATCCCACAACTTCTTTGCAACCTGTTTTGCAGTCTGGTTCACACAGGGGAAAGCATGGGCCAATTTTGTGAAGTGGTCTGTTACGACCAAAACATCCACTGATCTCTGTTTGCTGTCCTCAGCACTCCAAAAATCTACACACACCATCTCCATGGGTGCTGAGGTGTGAATGCTCTCCAAAGGAGCACGTGCAGCTGGTTCAGGGGTTTTCGCAAGGATACATCGTTGGCATCATTTCACATAATCCTTGATGTCCCTTTCCATTCGAGGCCAGAAAAAGCGCTGTCTGGCAAAATGCAAAGTTCTGGCTTGTCCTTGGTGTCCTGCAAGGTCATGCAGTCCTGAAAGAGCCTTGGCTTTACAAATGGTTGGTAGTACAAACTGATACCTTGTGTGTCTAGTTAATGGGTCTCTAGTTTTTCTATAGAGGACTCCATCTTGAACTTTCAGACGATGCCATTGCTTAAATAGTGCTCGTGCCATATGAGATAGATTGCTTCTCCTTCTCATGGATTCTCCTCTCCTTCTCCCCCGTTCCACCAACAGCAGAACCTCACGGATGTCTGAATGTGATTCCTGACTGTGCCGCAGCTCCTCAAGAGACAGAGCTGGAAGTGTGTCTTGTTTAGGGGGTGCCAACTGAGGAAGAACCTTCAAAGATTGTACTGCTCGTGATTCTGCAGCCTTTTCCCACTCAATATGAGCTTCACACATGGACTTTACATCAGAGGAACCCTGGCTTCCAACTTGATTGTTACAAGGAATTCCTGTGGTGGCACAAACAGGGTCAAGTGTCTGAACGCATTGAACTCTGCACCGGAAAACATTTTGCACACCTTCCTCCTTTGTCCCTTCGACCTCTGCCAAAAGATCCTCATATGGCTCACTGATCAACCTTTTACTCACTGACCTGGTGAAGGGGTCTCTACTCAAAGCATCTGCCACTATGTTCTTAGTTCCAGGGATGTGCTTGATACTGAACGTGTATGGGGACAGCTTGGCCACCCACCGCTGTTCACAGGCATCGAGTTTTGATTTTGTCATTAAGTAAGTCAAAGGATTATTATCAGTCCACACTGTAAAAGAGTGGCCCTTCAGCCAATGACCAAATTTTTCGCAAACACTCCACTTGAGTGCTAAAAATTCCAAGCGGTGGGCAGGATATCTCTTTTGTGAACCAGTAAGAGTCTTGCTTGCAAAGGCGATTGGACGGGCTTTTGTCTCACCGTCCGGTATCTGAGACAAAACTGCCCCAAGACCATCGAGAGAGGCGTCAATGGACAGGATCAGCGGTTTGGAGAAGTCAGGGTGGGTGAGAACCACACAGTTCAAAAGCTTCTCCATGAGGCTGAGGAAGGCAGAGTCACAATCATCAGTCCAATCTGTCGGTTTTAATTTTCTAAAAACACCTGGCCTTTGGTTTGATTTACTAGTCTTCCCTCTCCGTTTTTGACCTGCTGTGAGAGCAAACAGAGGTTTTGCAATTGAGGAGCAGTTCGGAATGAAATGTTGATAATAAAAAATCATCCCCAGGAATGAGTTCACTCTCCAAACTGAAGATGTGCAACCATCATCCTCCATCAAGTCTTTCTTTGTCATCCTGACAATGACCTCCACTTTACCTGGGTCAACAGCCACCCCATCACCATCAATAATGTGACCTAGGAATTTCACTGACTGTCGCAACAAGTGGCATTTCTTAGGACTCAACTTCAGGTTGTGCTCTCTCAGCCTCTGAAAAACAACCTCCAGTCTGTTGAGGGCCTCTTGCTCTGATGGGGCAAAAACCAAAAGATCATCAAGATAAAACAGCAGTGTACTAAAGTTGAGATCACCAAAAATGCTCAGCATCATTCGCATAAAGGATGCAGGACTATTACAGAGGCCTTGTGGCATTCTATTATACTCATGCAAGCCCGAAGGTGTTGTGAAGGCGGTGTATTTTTTTATCTTCCTCATGCATGGGCAGATTGTAAAATCCTGATGTTAAGTCCATGGTGCTGAAGACAGAGTTCCCGCCAAGGGCAGCAAGACAGTCTGCTTGATCAGGCAAAGGGTGAGCATCCTTGATGGTCCTTGCATTCAGCTACCGGAAATCTGTGCATATCCTGAGATCACCATTCTTTTTCCAAACCATGACCAGAGGAGAAGCAAATTCACTAACTGATTTTCGAATGATTCCCTGCTCTTCCATCTCAGTGAGGACTTGACGCAGCTTCCGGTAGTGAGCCGGAGGCACTCTGCGATATGGGAGACGGAAGGGACGGTCATCTGTGAGCCAGATCCTATGTACAAAACCCTTGGCCTCCCTACAATCTAGATGGTGTTTTGAGAACACATTTTGATATTGTTCCAGCATTTCCACCAGCTGATTCTTGGTAGAGGGGCTCACCTGGCAACCATCAATGTCAACATCTCCCTGTCCAAGGTCCTTCAGTTTCTGTTTCAGGTCAGTTTTATCAGCAGTCTTCGGTCGGTCACGTGTTGTCTTGTTTCTATCATTTTCTCTCTGGCAGGAGCCTTGAAGCGTGAAGTCCAACCATCTCCCCATAGATGTGTGACCACTCTGCCTACCATCATGGGGCACACTTAGATGAGGTTCACTCCACCACCACCGTAGTTCCAGGTGACATGGGAACATTACTTGTTAGCCTGCCCCACAATAGGTACTCCTGTTTGGGTTGTAATGTCACGGCCTGAGTCAGCTTGACTGTGCCCACCTTGTCTGGTATATCCTCCCCTTTCCACCTTGTGAGGCCAGCCATCATCTCCAGGAACTGCTCACACTCTGCAGTCTTTTGCCCATTGCATGCGATATGTTTCCAGTAAGTGTCATCCTTCTTAATCTGACTCACTACATATTTCAATAGGTTGGTGCCTATGATAACCTCATCTTTCTGACCAGCAACCACCAGGACTGGTACCATGCACTTAATCCCATAGAATTCCAGTTCCATATCATACATGCATTTAGGGCTCACCTTCACTCCTCCACAGCCCACAAGGAAATGCGCTGTGTCATTTCTTGCTGTTCTGTCAGAATATTTTCAGATAATAGTCTCTGTTCCACGACCTCACTTATTGTGCAAGCCATTGATCCGGAGTCGAGCAGCCCTTTTAGCTGGGCGGAACCATTTATGGTCACCGGAGCATGAAATAATACCCCAAACTCTTCAACTCTGTGGGTATTTTGGATAATTACTGTACAGTCATCAGGCATTGCTTTACATTAGTTTGCATATACTTCCTTCAAATCTTCACCACATTCGAGGGTTATGTCTTTCTTGCCCACACTTCCCCTCTCCAGGCGTGAGCCATTTAGTTTAAAGGTGCTGTACCTTGTTCTTCTCTGGATTGAGACCGGCTGAGGTGGGGCGGGGCATTGTGTCTTGATCCGCGTAGTCGGCATTCTCTCTTCCAGTGACTTTGTTTGAAACAACTCATACACAAGTTCTCCTGCCTGCAGTGCATTGTGGTGGAGTGATCAATTGCCTGACAAACTTTACATCTCCTTTGGGGAAAATTTGCTTTGTCTCTGTTTGATCCTGTGTTTACTACTGACTGAGCCTTCTGCTCCAAAGCACGATCTAGCAGGCCAATAAGTGACTGGATGCAAGCACTTTCAACAGGAGGAATGGAGGAAAGCCTCAACATGTTTTGCTCACAGGTGGGCTCTCGCACATTATCAGTAGTTACATCTTCCAGTGTTGAAACCTGAACATGGGCACCGATCTGCCTGTGCTGTGCTGGACGGCATGTTTTGCCTGATTTTTTTCGTCTTGGCTTCTCTCTGACGTTCAATGAGGTGTTCTTGTATTTCATGTGATGTCCATTTCTCTGCTGTTTTCCTCTTCAGGATACTGGTAAGTGCAGGGTCAGGACAATGCTTTACAAACATCATGGTGATTTCATGAGCGGGGTCTTCAACATTCTTTCCCTGCCTTCTCAGACACTCATCAGCTACATCCACCGTTTTGTTCAGGCGGATCCAATAATCTATTGGACTTTCCCCAGTCAGAGGTAAGGTGTTGTAAAAATCTGCTGGTGGCATTGACAAATATGTTACTTCACTGAAATGCTGTTTAAGAATATCAAAAACTAGCTTGGGGTCTTAAACAGGTTTCAAAGAAGGGATGCTGCGGAGTGTCTAACAACATCCCTTGCCTTTCCCCCCAGTTTTGACATTGCCTCTTGGGAGTGTTCATTGGGTGGAATACCCCTTTTCTTCAGATAGACATCTATAACTTCCTCCCACTCATGTACTGTATGTTTGTCTGTCCCATCGCCCCTGAAGTGTGGCAGCTCTTTGACATCTGCTTGCATTACAAACTTCACTCTTGTCAGATTCAACTCAGGATGTCCCTCTCCCACGTGTATACTTGATGTGGGGGCACTTCTTTCATTCCCATTACCTGCAGTCTTCTGTATCTGATTTGCAATGGTCTCGCCAATTTGATGGGCTAACTGAGTTATGAGGTTCCCTAGGTCTGGAGAGCTGTTGTCTTCATTAGCCTTGAGTGACTTGGGAGAAGATGCATCAGTGGGCATGTGCGGACGTACTGCACTTGCACCTCTCCCTATTCTTGCAAAGCTGGTGACTGGAGTAGGTGCTTGATGTTGTGGGCTAATGCTGTCATGGTGCATGCGAGTTGACGATAAAACAGGATGACCTACTCTACCGGCACCCTTAACTGGAGTGCAATCACCGTCACAAATTTCCCCACTGTGGGACAATAAAGGTCTGTTATTATTATTATTATTATTATTATTATTATCACCCAAAAATCTGCCTCGCACCAGAGTCATAACTGCAACACTCTCATCATAACTGTGCGGCCTCTTAGCACCCTTATAGAAGAAGAAGAAGAAGAAGTATACTTTATTTATCCCCGCAGGGAAATTACACAGTCACTCAATACATGCTGTTTTGTTAGTTCTTTTTAACAATCAATGTATACACCGGTCCCCTGAACACAGCACACAAAGGGGCCTGCAAGCATGCAGTTAGTACACATCAAACTACACACATAGGGAGGCAGAGTGACGGGCAGCGGCTTCTGGAACGCGCCCCAATTGAGCAGCTTGTAGGGGGGACGGTGCCTTGCTCAAGGGCACCTTGGCAGTGGCTGGGAGGTGACACCTCCCACCGTCAGCTCACACTCCTGGTGGCATCCTGGTGGGAGCGGGATTCGATCCACCGATGGTTGGGGCGATCTGTCTACAAGACGTCCCAGCCATTTTATAATCAGCCATTTTAACCCAGTATGTTGACATTCAAATGAAAATAATAAAGGAAGGTAAGTAAAACTTAGCATACACACAATCAATGCAAAAACTTCAGGAAGATGAAATTATAAAATTTAGAGCATCAATAACTTTCAATATACCCAGTTTGTAATATATTTTTCCAAGATCTCTAGAAAGTCCCTACTTATTCCAGCAACCACCGGTGATCAGTCTGACGATGATCTCCAACGAAGAAATCCGGGTCACGGCACCAATGTAGCCTGGGCGGTCCGCATGCTCCGACTACCCTGCGTTGTGTTCTGGTGCGCAATAGACCGGACACAGAGGCGACTTTTTCGGTTGGAATTTATTCCTGCAGCGTGATGAAATTAAAACAAACCAGGGTGTGAATATTCATGCCCTCCATGCAACACCTAACACAAGGGGGAAATATGTTAGGTTGGGTTAACAAGGAGAGAACAGCACGCGCGCTCCTGCGCACCCCTCCACACACCCGCTTACACACACGCACACAGGTAGAACACGTGGAAAGCTAGCTTACATTTTCCCATTCGAAAGCAGCTAATCGATTCCATTCCACAACAGAAAACACCGTAAACATGTTACCGAACAACATTACTTTTCCTTATTGCAAGAAATCATCACTAAAACTTGTGTAACTAAAACTTTTTCTGGACAGCCGCTCGATGCACGTACCTCCCGCAGTCAGGTTCAAGGGAGACTGACGAGAGTCGGAGGGACCGGATGTTACGGACATCACTTCCTTTATTTTTCAAAATAAAGGTGCTGACCGTAAGCGCAAAGGAAATACAAAATATAAAACTGAAATAAATAGTTTCACATCCTCAAAAGAAATCAAAACACATCGTGAGGGATTTTGGTGAACTTAATAAACTCCAAAATTAATCAATAATTTCTTGTCTGTTACACTTGTATAGTGTAATGGGTGCACGGTAGTGGCAAAGATAAAAAAAATCAGTTAACCGGCACTCACAGATATATACAGTACTTAAATAATTCATTATGCCGAGACGCCACTGCCGAGACGCCCTTGAGCAAGGCGCCGTCCCCCCCTACAAGCTGCTCAATTTGGGACGCGTTCCGAAGCCGCTGCCCGTCACTCTGCCTCCCTGATGTGTGTAGTTTGTTGTGTGTATTAACTGCATGCTTACAGGCCCCCTTGTGTGCTGTGTTCAGGGGGCCTATATACTGGTAAAGCTAACACAGATTGTATATACTACTTGAGTGACAATGTAATTTCCCCTTGTGGGATTAATAAAGTGTACTATCAGTCCGATAGGCAGAGGTATCCAATAAACGACAGGCAACTGGTAGAGTCCAGGGTCAGGCACGAAAAAAATCAGTTAACCGGCACTCACAGATAAATACTTAAACAATTTATTATGGGCAAATCACGGACGTGTTTCAGCAAACAGCCTTCATCAGCGTGAACAAGAACAACAGAACTGACATCCATCATAAACAGGTGAGGTCAGAATCAAGTACCAATCAGCACAGAGAACACATGATTAACTAACAGAATTCATCTGTGGAAAAACCACCCTGACACAGCCTCTACAAATGAGGAGGCACGTCAGAACAAACTGCCCTTGTGGCTTAGCATATATCGGGAAAACAAAACGGGAATTAAAAACGAGGATTTCTGAACATAAGAGCAGCATAAGAAATAAAGATGAAAGATATCCAGTGGCCAGGCACTTTAATTCTTCTGGCCATGATGTCTGTCCCCTTAAATTTCAGGGCATAGAAATGATACAGCCCTTTGAAAGGGGCGGTGATAGAGACAGATTTCTGTTACAGAGGGAAGCCTATTGGATTCATACATTACAGAGAATCCAGAGGGGTTGAATGAAGAACTGCTGTTGGGTTGTTTTTCATAATCCTTTGAGGACCCCACTACAGCAGTGATTCTCATTCTGACTGTGCGGTTACTTACCCTGTTCGTCTATTCTGTATAGTGTGTATGAGTCTCTATTGTTCCCTTATGCACAACTAACAGTTAGGCCATGCTACTTAACATGTAGTTCCGTCTACATTTAGTTATTCATTTGACAGGAGTTTTGTGTTTATTATGTATTTTTTGTATATTATTCTATGTATTATTCAAAGTGACATCAGGGTGGCTTCGACTTGTATTTAAATTTACATGCCATTTGCCCTGGACACATTTAGAGTCACGATTTGTGTCTGGTGATCATATTTATTCTGCCAATTTTCTATTGCTATTTATAATTATCTTTTGTGAACAAAGATGTAGGTCACTTTCTACTAGTAGGGTCTTATAGCTCCTAACCCATTCTTCTTGTATTACCTTTACATGCTATGTCCCTCAACAGAATTTGTATGCTATGAATTTTTTGCTGTTATTCTTGATGGTCCAATCTGCACAGAACATGAATGGATAGTAGTTTTTATAGTGCTTTGAAATTGATTCAAAAATGTATTCATTTTCTCTTGTACATATCTTGCCTAAGATAAGATTTGATTGTTTGTTCTGACGTGCCTCCTCATTTGTAGAGGCTGTGTCAGGGTGGTTTTTCCACAGATGAATTCTGTTAGTTAATCATGTGTTCTCTGTGCTGATTGGTACTTGATTCTGACCTCACCTGTTTATGATGGATGTCAGTTCTGTTGTTCTTGTTCACGCTGATGAAGGCTGTTTGCTGAAACGCGTCCGTGATTTGCCCATAATAAATTATTTAAGTATTTATCTGTGAGTGCCGGTTAACTGATTTTTTTCGTGCCTGACCCTGGATTCTACCAGTTGCCTGTCGTTTATTGGATACCTCTGCCTATCGGACTGATAGTACACTTTACTAATCCCACAAGGGGAAATTACATTGTCACTCAAGTAGTATATACAATCTGTGTTAGCTTTACCAGTATATAGGCCCCCTGAACACAGCACACAAGGGGGCCTGTAAGCATGCAGTTAATACACACAACAAACTACACACATCAGGGAGGCAGAGTGACGGGCAGCGGCTTCGGAACGCGTCCCAAATTGAGCAGCTTGTAGGGGGGGACGGCGCCTTGCTCAAGGGCGTCTCGGCAGTGGCTGGGAGGGGACACCTCCCACCGTCAGCTCACACTCCGGTGATATCATGGCGGGAGCGGGATTTGATTCACCGATGGCTGGGGCGATCTGTCTGTGAGACATCTGCTCTACCGCTGAGCCACTGCTGCCCCAAAAGCGCATCTGCTTACACAAACACAAATAACACAACACTTAGTTCTTGTCTGTCACATAATTTCTGAACACAAAAGTACAGAACAAGCACAGCCCACAGATCACTGATACATGTGAGGCTGAGTCAGGGGGCTGGTGACTCGAGGACAGTCTAACCCAAACATTGTGAAGATCACAGCCAATGAACCTTCAGGCTCTCCTCCAGAGGTTTGTTGCTGCGTCTGTTGGAGAGCCCCGCGCTGGATCCTCACCAACCTGTAAACTGCTGAACTTCTTCAGTAAACCCTTTTTATACTACAATTTGTTTCATTATTGAAGACACACCTCTAAACCGAGCTAAAGAACCGAAGAGGGTTTTGTTCAGATGGACAAAAACATACGAAAAATACAAGCACAACTATTACAAGAGTTCTGACTGCTTTCCTCTCAGACTTCTTCATGTCCCAAACTGAACGTTGTTGTGTAACAGAGGTAACATGAGACCTCATGGCTCGGGCCTGAGACACAACCACCACAAACACTCTCATGTACAAAACTATGATCACAGCAATGGGGCCAACAAAGGTCACCACGATATCAAAAGCTCCATTAATGAAGTCAACTACAACAACACACTCTCCATAGCAGGAACTATAAGTGTCTGGATGTTTCAGGAAGTCCATCAGTATCACACCATTATAGAACATAGAACAGGCCCGACACAGACCAACACAGAGTTGAACTCTTACAGTGACTTTTCTGGAGTAACACAAAGGGTCACAAATGGCCACATATCGGTCAACTGATATGAGCACCATGTTTCCTACTGAGGCAGAGGTAAGGATAAAGTAATTGTAGTGAAATATTCTACATATCACAGTACCCAATGACCAGCAGCCCCCAGTCTGGAGGATGTCAATCAGCATCATCAGGAGTCCAACAGAGAAATCTGAGACAGCCAGGGAGAGGAGGAGGAGGTTGGTTCGTACGTGGAGCTGCCTAGAGAAAAAGAATAACATCATGATAGTACATTTGGTATCACATGATATATTTACAGATGAAACTCTGAAGCACAAAATGTGTCTAGTTACAATTCACAGTTTAATCATTTTTGTGGAGGATATTGTTATTACTATGCAGTACAGTAACCCCTTGTTACTCACAGCTAATGCGTTTCAGGAACCACAAAATTCTGCAATAAGGCAACAACCTATTTATTTTTACTATGTGCGGTAATTTAAACGTTTCTACTGATATGAAACCACCCTCTCTCTGTATTACCTTTTCACACTGGTAGACTGTTTAAAAACTTTTGTGTCTCACGGAGGTGCGCTGCATTGATGCATGAATGCGCAAGGGTGTCCTGTATATAAAAACAATCATTTTGATTACATTCTCCCTTCCAATCAGTAATAGTGAATTAGGTTGACTTGATGAGAGACTGAACTTGCATCCAGATGCTGATGACATCGCCAGGACTCAGCCCAGGTGGTGTGTTCTCTTGCAAGTGATGAGTGGGAACATTTTCAGGGAACAGAATCTCTGGGATCATCTGTTCAAGAAAGGCTGCTAAATTTCAGGGAGGTTTGGAATCTGAATGTTGTTTCATCTCCCCCTGTTGTCCAAGTTGTCCTCTTTGTCTTTTAACGGTTGTGTCTCCTTTTCCATTTTCTTGACCTGCTTGGTTTGTTTCATTCATGTAGTCCTCATTGGCAGAAATCTGTCCCTTCATCCCCACAACTTGGTCACCTCGTGTTGAAAGTGCAGATTCTATCTTGGTCAGTGGCAACTGGATGTTGGAAGTCTTAGTGTCTGGGATGTTACTTATTTCTTGTTTTCCCAAATATTATGATGATTAACTTGGAGAGATGAATTCATCTGTGGTGCATGTTTTTCAGGAAGCTGGAAAACCCAGAGAAAACCCACGCAGACACGGGAGAACATACAAACTACACAGAAAGGAAATTAAACCAGGAAACTTCTTGCTGTGATCTTCCTGATGAACAGTTTACGACATAAACCCTAGACATCTCTACAAAACACAGGAGTAACAGGATTCAGGCTGAAGGATTGATTAAATATAGAAATTGATGAACCTATATAAATATAAATGTTAATATGCACAGTGTTTCCCCACCATTGTACTTTGAGAGCAATCAGGCCAGTACAGGTCAACATATTGTCTCTTCATTTGAACTTTACAGGCATTTGGGGACCGAAGGTTAACTGGTTGAAGGTCTGTACAAACCACAACATGGAAAGTAGATTGATGGTGGAGAGACAGAACTTCACTTCATGTATCAGCCAGAAATCAGGAAAAAAATTGGTTATTTGGGTCAGAGGATATACGTTTGCTGGAGCTTGACAGTCGTCAAAAAAAATAAATAATTGGGAGGAGTTAAGATGAGCAAACATTAATAATCATAACGACATCATGTTTACTACATTGTGTTCAACTTTTGAGGCTGTGATTTTGATGAGCTGCCATTTTAAGCAACTACTGCAACATTGAATTGCATCATAAAATTTTCAAGAACATGATGTAACCTAAAAGTAAGGTGTTTCTTCCACAACAACAATTACATAATGTTTTGATGGAAAGATTTAGTTTGTCATCATGTGACACTAGTGAGGAGAGGTGTGAAAACTTCCCTTGCCTAACATCAGTTAGCAGTGGATAACAGGCTACCCAGTGGGGACGGCTCAGTGTCGTGAGACACACTAATGGAACAGTGTGTGTGTGATGGATGGATCTCACCCTGCAGTGACGCTTGATTATGACGCGTCTCTCCAGTTTGTTTACAGTGTGTGTAGATGTGGTATTCATATCAAGCACCTTCATGGTCACAGTTCAGCAGAACTACTGTGATGGATGGAGCAATATGTATTTATGTTCAGTCGCAGGTTGTTCGGTTGCCTGGTGTTTATTGTTTTCTACATAGTGACATCTGTACATTTCTATGTTGGAATGTATCCTATGTTTGAAATAATTGTTGTTAGCTGTAGCAGGCTGAATACAGAATTCTGTTCTTGACGCTGACAGTGTACCTGGAGCAGCAGTAATACTGGAAGGCTCCAGCAGGGGGAGCATAGGCTCGTAGGGCTACACTAAGGGACACCGTTCTTTCTCCCCTCAGTCAATACACTTCCGACATGAGAAAGTTTGTGTCCCTGTATGCTTGAACTAATTAATCCCTTTTCAGGTATGAGCCCCCTCCTATTTACATTTTATGCTGGTGTTTATGTTGGATGGATGTGTAAACCTGTTCGGGTAAATGTTTGTATACGATATGTCCGTGTGTTGTGAGAAAATTCAGTTTGTTTGCATAACGACCAGTGAGCTAGCTTGCTAACCACATGTAATGCATTGCCATTTGAGGAGTGGTGATTTTGTATGCTTTTCTTTCTCCCCTCAGTCAATACACTTCCGACATGAGAAAGTTTGTGTCCGTGTATGCTTGAACTAATTAATCCCTTTTCAGGGCTTTTACATTTGGAGGCACCACTGGGATGAGAGAAGTGAGGCTAGTATCCCAAAGGAAGGATCACCCTGCATCAATCATCCCATAAAAGAAACCCAGGTGGCAGAGAGTGCGGCTTCGGTGGTGGTGAACGCCTAGCCAAGGAGAGCTTGCATCCTGAGGTGCAGAGTGTCTACCAGGGAGCAGCAGAATTCACGGTAAAAGGCAAAACACCATTCCACAGTTCTACTTGTCACTCACCTGCCAAGATGGAGTCAGAAGTTGAGACTCTTCGGTTTGAGGTCAAGGGAATCATTTTTCAGTTTACTACAGAGCAGTTAATGGAAATAAGTGATTTTCTTAAAATCTCAGGAACGAACAGACAAAAGATAATTGGCCAAACTCGTAATGCCCTTGTTTCAAATATCCTTCACTACACCGAACGTGACGAACTGAGTGAACTTGAAGATGAAGGCATGGCGGAACTGCTGAGCCTTAAAGACAAAATACAGACCCTGCAAGAGGCTAGTAACAATAATACACCAAAAGGGGCAGACGATAATGAAGAGCAGGAGAAATTAAAAAGAGAGTTGGAGCAGTTAAAACTTATGGTGCAACAGAAGGAGAGTGAAATGCAGGGACTAGCTAACAAGAACATACAGAGCAGAGCTAACAATGACACTATACAAGTTCACACAGCGTCTGTCCATGCAAATAATTCACCATGGTGGAAAGACTACAAAATTTCAGGGCAGATCGGTGAGCCAGGACAAAAGGACAGGCTTACATTCTCCAGCTTAGCCCGCCAGATTGAGAACGGCCTTAGCAAAGGATACCCCAACTCAGAAATAGTGGATGCTGTTATCAGAGCCATTGCACCTGGCCTGCAGCTGCGAAGTTACCTCGAGGGTAAAAGCAATCTGTCCCTGCCCACCCTACAGAGAATCCTTCGATCACACTATCAGGAAAGGAGTGCCACCGAGCTGTATAAACAGCTTACCACGGAGGTTCAAGGCAACAAAGAGACTCCACAAAACTTCTTAATAAGAGCAATGGACTTAAGGTAGAAAATATTGTTTGCATCACAAGAAGCCGAGTCTAGTCTCAAATATGACCCCGCCCCCGACCTGTTGCAACCAACCACCGCAGATGAATTGCTCATAGAAAGGCTCAACATTGCATGTGGTAATGAGAAGGAGAGGCAGGAAAAAAAGAAGCAGAGTGCACCACAGCGACACACCAGCATCCATGCTGTCCAGTCTAGTGATGTAATTGGAAATAAGAAATATACAGCTCATCAAAGCATTGCCACACTGCCGCCAGACGTACTGTCAGACCTTAAGGAAATCAAAGCAGATATAGTACTGTTGAAAGACCTCAAGGCAGAGGTATCGCAAATCAGAGTCCATCCATAAAGCAGTGTCTGCCATTGACGAGGTTTGGAAAACTGAGAATTTACCAGACCTCAGGCTGAGAGACATTACAGAGATAGTAGATCCAAGTGACCCCTTGCAGATAGAAGCAGCTAATGGCACGGAGATGTCGTATGTAGGGTGGGTGGAAGTGACCTTTAGGCTAGCAGCTAGCTCTGAGGAATTTCATGTCCCTGTGCTTGTTATGAGAGGTAGTCAACAGAATTGCCCTATAATAGGCTTCAATGTGATTGAACGTGTTGTTCTTAATAGTCAGAGAAACCAGACAAATGTCGAGGAAGAGAAATTGATACAAACTGTTAACATGTCATTCACTAACCTGAAAAAGAAGTCAGTCAAGGCTTTTATTAAGGCAGTGAGTGCTGAGCGAACAAGTGAGTACCTGGTGAGGACAGCCTGTCACAGCGCCATCCAGGTAAAATGCAGAATAAATGTCAAGCCCTTTAAAGAAGACACCGTATTAATCTCTGAGCCTGATGACGATCCCCAGTGGCCAGAAGGACTGGAATTTTGTGACACCTTAGTGCAGGTGAAGAAAGGGGCACAACCAAACATCACCCTTAGTGCTCAAAACCCCACTGACCATGACATCATGCTTACAGGCAGGGCAGTTATTGGTACAGTGAGGTCAGTTAAAGCTGTGTACCCACTTTGTACAGCGAAGGAAACACACCTGTTGATGTAAACAACATTCAGGCCCAAAGCACCAAAGACCAGGAAACTGCAGAGCTCTGGGACCCCCCCATTGACCTCAGCCACTTAGATGAAAGCCAGAGGCAAGTTGCACGTCAGATGTTGAGAGAAGAATCCAACTCTTTCTCGTTCAGATGAGGGCATAGGTTGTATTGAGAAGCTTCACCTGAAGATTTCACTGAAAGATTCTGAGCCTGTCGCACGAACCTACATGTCAGTCCCCAAGCCTTTATACCAGGAAATGAAGGAGTATTTGCTAGATTTGATTGCACAGGGATGGATAGAGAAATCTCACTCATCCTATGCTTCACCCGTTGTTTGTGTCAGAAAGAAATGTGGCTCTTTACGTTTGTGCTTAGACTATCGGAAGCTGAATCACAAGACACACCCTGACAGACAGCCAATCCCCAGAGTTCAGGATATCATGGATGGCCTGGGAGGAAATACCATGTTCTCACTCTTAGACCAGGGAAAAGCTTACCATCAGGGGTTCATGGCAAAAGACAGCAAACACTTAACAGCCTTTGTCACACCATGGGGCCTGTATGAATGGGTCAGGATCCCCTTCGGATTAATGAATGCCCCAGCAGCTTTTCAACGCTGCATGGAGGAGTGTTTGGAGGGCCTCTGGGACAAGATCTGTGTCCCATATCTAGATGACACCCTTGTGTTCGGCAAAACGTTTGGAAACCATGTTAGTGATGTAAGGCAAGTGTTGCAGAGACTCAGACAGCATGGAATCAAATTGAAACCAAGCAAATGTGAATTATTCAAAACCCAAATTCGCTACCTAGGGAGAATAGTATCAGCCGAGGGGAACCAAATGGATCCTGCTGACACTACCGCTGTGAGGGTCCTGAAAGACAAAAAACCGAAAACAGTTGGTGAGTTGAGACAGATTCTGGGGCTGTTGAGTTACTATCGCCAGTACATAAAGGACTTTTCCCGCATTGCCAGTCCCCTTTATGACCTAATCAAGGGGCCAACCAGAGAGGAAAACTTGCAACCTACTGGAAAGAAGTGGCACAAAAAAAGAAATGCAAATGTGGTGCCATCTCACACACCAATTGAATGGAAAGACCTACATCAACAAACCCTTGAACAATTGATAGATTATCTGTTGTTGAGCAATAAATGACATGGTGGAAGTTATTCTGTTCTTATGCCATGTAGTGTCTAAGTAGAAGGCATAAGCCTGAACTACATGATATAACTGTCATAAGCAGAGGTGTAGTGCTGTGGTACTGTTTACTGGAGGGTGGGGGCATATCTATAATTATAGTCTATAGTATATAAACTAATTGTTTTGGGTGTCAATTTAAAAGTACTTAAGTTACCGTATTTTGAGCCCCATTCAGCTCATTGTATAAAAAGACGCAGTCTAAATAACGGAGTTTATTTCTCTACTTTTACACACGGCCCACATTATTCGGTTCATGGTTGTTAACGGAAACAAAAAGCTGACTGGTTGGACTGTGTTGTACTACGTGTTTAAATAAAAAAAAAACACACCGACATTATTTTTTAAATGTTTCTATGTCTTTATTTTGTGATAAATGTGTAGTAAATCCCTGAAGTCCTCGTCTCCGGTCTGCATTGAATCTGTCGGTAGTTTCTCCCCCGCTGACCGGCTGGTTTCCGGGGGTCTGTCCGGTAATGATGCTTTAGAGAAACATCGGACAGAAGTCTGAGCAGACACGTTAGTCCAGGATCCACAATCCACCACCTGTTGGGGGGGTGTAACTCCTCTGCACTGCCCCCAGTCCTGGTAAACCTGTGTTCACGTCTCTCATCCATCGCTGACGTCATCGTCGGGGGTCTTCAGCCAATCAGATGTGGTTACCAGCATACCTGCGGTCCAGTCCCGGTATCCCCCCCATACTGGTACCTACCGGAGGTGTGCCGGACGGAGCCTCGCGTCACGTCCTCTGATTGGTCCATCGCTGCCGGCGTACGTAGTGACGTAATACGTCCTCTCGGTGGACAGTGGTCGGTCTGGAGGATCTCTGACTGACGTCACAGAAACATTTCTACAGATTTCTGAACTCAGTGAACACAGAAGACGCTTCATGTCAGAAGGAGCAGCGTTGGTTTTTGAGACATTTTAAGGCTTTTAAGCATAAAATACAGCACCGACATATTTATATTTACAAGGATCGTTATTAACCGGTTCAGGAACTTTATTTTTTTGTTCTAACCGGTTCAGGAACGTCAGTTTATGGGTGGAACGCAAAACCAGAAACGTTATAATTCAGTTTCTGTTCGGAACGGTATGAATTTTGTCCCACTTTGGGATATCTAAAGCATGTTTTGTAATAAAAATAAGTGTGTGTACTTTCATTCCTGTTCATTCAATATTGATGCTGCAGTTGTGGCACAATTCTGCTTTTTGCTGCGCATTCAGGACGACCCATATTCTGTTAAACAACAAAATCACACACACACACACACACACACACACACACACACACACACACACACACACACACACACACACAGTGTACATATCATATATATATAATATGTATACATATAGAATATTATACATACACACACTGATCCCAAACTGAATTTCGCATGTTGCTGCAGCATTCAAGACATACAAAAAAAGTTTAGAAGGATTAAAACTAAGAAGTTATGGTTTGAGTTAAAGGTTATGATGGATGGACCCTGGACAGGTCACCTTGTTTGCTTGAAGTATTTCCTGCTTTTCACAAAATATCCAAAGCATTAACAGCTGATACACACATGTCCTGTGTCCCTAGTGCTGAATGTGGGTCTGCAAAGACTGTGGTCAGTCATTTACAAGACGATCTCATCTTCTGCGACATTTCAAGCTTGATCACAGGCATTTTGGACGAGGCCATTCCTACCCATGTACTTACTCTAATTGCCCATGCACATTCAAAACCTGGAATGCTTTGCTGAGTCACTCATCCCTCATCGAATAGTCAACCAGATCTTTTGTTTAAATGCCCTATCTGTGAAGACAATCAGCAGTCTTCAGAACCAGAGTTTTTCCATCATATTACACAACATTTAAAGATCTTTGAAACAGATATGTGTTTATCTGAGTTGCTCCTACAAAACAAATGTTTACGGGAGTTTTAAAACTCACAAATGGAAAAAGCATAAATCAGAAACTGAACAATTTCAAGCCTGGAATAGTTATAAATCCAGTTGGTGACACAGGTGACAATTCAAATGACTGTGCTGTTGAACAAATTGATGAAGACTTTGTATCAGATGTAGGCCAAGATTCTAGGGACATTTTGATAGATTTTGAGCATAAAGTTGCTTCTGTGTTGCTGAATGAGCTGCAGTATTTGATTGGTAAGGTATCTGTGCCTGCAATTCAAAAGACTTTAACAGAAATATTACAGAATCATAACTGTGAAATAGATCAGCAAATTGTCCAAGAAATAGCTGCTGCACTGTGCACATCTAATCCTATTCAGGCTGCAATAAGCAGCAAGTGTCCATTGTCCACTGCATGGAAGAGGAGAGCGTATGATAAAAAACACTTCAATGTATTTGAGCCAATTGGATATGAAGTAGACACTAAGAACAGAAGGACTTTTCAGGATATCCCAATACTGGGGCGGCAGTGGCTCAGCGGTAGAGCAGATTTCTTGAAGATGGATCGCCCAGCCATCGGTGGTTCAAATCCCGCCAGGACATCCCCCAGAGCGTGAGCTGACGGTGGGAGATGTCAGCTCACCTCCCAGCCACTCCCGAGGCGCCCTTGAGCACGGCGCCGTCCCCCCCACAAGCTGCTTGTTTGGGGCGCGACCCCCTGTGCACGACCTGTCACTCTGCCTCCCCCTACTGTTTGTGATGTGTTACTAATAGCATGCCTACAGGCCCCCAGTGTGTTGTGTTCAGGGGCCTGTATTCAAAAAACTGTGTGTATGCATGACTAACAAAAGACTGTAACCACATGCAAAAAGAGTGAAGAGAGTGTAAAGATAATTTCCCCACGTGTGGACAATAAAGTAGATTTAATCTTTCATCTTTAATCTGAAATCCCTGCAGCAAATTCTGAACTGCCCAGAAATACTAGAAAATACAATTAATGTGAGAGCTCAATACCAACAAAAAGAAGGTGGTGAATACAGATAGATATTTGATGGACTTTATTAAAAATAAATAAATCTTTTTTTTTTCAAATAACTGTACCATATCCTTGATTTTGTATTTGGATGATTTTGAGATCTGTAATCCGCTTGGCAGATCAAGGAAGTAACATAAGGTTTGTGCTGTGTATTGGACATTAGGAAATCTAACCCCTGGTCACCAGTCCTCTTTATTGACAATATATTTGGCTTCCTTGATTGACAGTAATGATGTTAAGTGTTATGGCTTTGAGAAAGTGTTGGAGCCATTAATTAATGATCTGTGTACATTGGAAAAGCATGGAGTTTTCATTGCAGGGTTAGGTAAAACTTTAAAGGGAACTGTACAGTGCGTGGTAGCAGACAACCTTGCAGCTCACTGTTTAGCAGGATTTGTTGAGAATTTCACTGGAAGATACGTATGCAGATACTGTACTGGAGAAAAGCAGAAATTTAAGGAAAGTTCAGTTTCTACTGGAACAGTTTGTATCAGAACTGAGGCAATTCATTCAAATCACCTGACAGCTCTTGCGGAAACTCAATCAGGGAGTTACTTTGGTGTTAAAAAAAATTGTATTCTGTCACAAAAGCTGTCTCACTTCAAAGTGACCGCTGACTTCCCTCCAGATATTGTTCATGACACATTTGAAGGAGTTTTTCCGGTAGAGATTGCACTCTGTCTTAAGGTGCTCATTTAAAAAAATATTTCACTTTATCTGATTTAAATACAGCCATTCTGAAGTTTGATTTTAAGTGGTCTGACAAAACTAATCGCCCACATACTGTTGCAGTCACATATGCCTGTAAGGGAACTGTTGGGGGTAATGCTCATGAAAATTGGAGTTTATTAAGGTGTTTGCCATTTTTGATTGGTCAGAGAGTTCCAACTGATGAGCCAGCCTGGCAAATTTTGACTGACTTGAAAGATATAGTGGACATAGCAGTTTCACCATTTCAAACTGATGAGTCAATAGCTTATTTGGAGTTCAAAATTACAGAGCACAGAGTAAGATATTTGGAGCTCAAACCTCATCCCAAAGCAGCATTATTTAGAGCATTATCCCCAGCTTATCCGTAATTTTGGACCACTAGTAGCATTATGGACGATGAGATTTGAAGCAAAACATAGCTTCTTTAAAAGAGTTGTGAGGCACACACGTTGTTTTAAAAATGTGCTCCATTCTATCTCAGAGCGACATCAATTCCAGGTGGCTCATCACATTTACACATGCAGCTTCCGAAGACGACCTGTTGAAGTATCACATGTTACAACGCTTCCTGTTGACCTTCTGAAAGATAATATTGCAACCTCTGTGAAGCACAAGTATCCACATTTGGAACATGTTTGTTTACAATGGACACAATTATAGGATTGGCATGATTGCAGCACATGGCTCACTTGCAGGACTACCTGAGTTTGTTGAAATAGTCCAAATTATTGTTATTGCAGAGAACTTAAGTTTCATTGTGAGGAAGCTCTCTGGCTGGTACCTCGAACATTACAGAGCATGTGAACTGAAGGCAGCCTCCACAGAGAAGGTGGGACTTCTTGAAGTAGCGGAATTAACGGATCCATACCCACTAATTGACTACAAAGTTGGGGGAAAGAGACTGGTCACTCTTAAAAGATACATACATGTATAAGGTTAGTGGACTAAGCTTCCATATTTGCATGATGTAAGTGAAGGTCACTCGTCTGTTCACCACTATGCTGAAGGAGTGGTGATTAAAATGTCTGAGTCCACAACACTGCTGGGGTTTCAGAGGTATTCATGTTTCACTAAAATCCAGTACACTTACAAGTAAGTTACAAGTCACTGGTGATGACTTCTTTGTAACGTAATCTAGAAACAAAACATCATTAAAACATCAGCCAGGCTGACCTTGTCTTACACCATGCAGCGGAAAGCCTCTACATGATGTGCCTGTGCATGTGTTTACCTCGAGTTCAGAGGATGTGGTACACATTTGGGTTAAAACCAGCTGTAAATTTTGACTGTTGGTGCTTATGGAAACCTGGATGACAGGACAGGAGCAATATGGGTGCTTTTTAAAAATTTTTTTATAAATATGTTGTTTGCACTTGAAAGTGGTCAACAGTTATTTAAAGTGTATCGGTTTTTTATGAAACACTACTTACCCCTGAAACTTTGCAGTGTTTTGTAGCACCCACCCAGTGCAGCACAGTGGACAGTAGATAAGTAATACACCATTTCTGGGTGAAATATCTCTGTAATGCTGAGTGCCATTTATATATGATATGACTTGTAATTGCAATCTCATTAGGCATGGGTTGTTTAAAGTTATTAGGAGCTGTGCAGAAGATCGGCGGCGGGCAGAAGATCCTATTTTGTGCTGTTATTTTTTTTTTCTTTCTTACTCTTATTACACATTTCAAGCCTAAATTTAACCCCTTACACATGCTCAAAAACTTGAATTTGGCAGGTCTAGCAAAAAATGTTCAAATAATTCCCAAATTGGCTAAATGTGCTTTCTAGTGCCACCTATAGATGCTAGGTTGCCCACTAGTCTGTAAGAATGTCATAGAGAAATCAAACCATAACAGAATTCTTCCTCTTATCAAGACCTAAAGATCTAAAGGCACCCCTGACTGAAATCTTAGCATCCATTCATTCATTTTCTGCCACTTCATCCACCGTAGCGGGTCACGGGGAGCTACGGCGGATGAAGCAGCCGTGGCTATCTTAGCAGGATAGCCACAATTTGTATTTCAAAGTAAGTTAAGCCTCAATTTTGGCCACCTTGACCAGGTCAAAAGGGTTGTATCTCCAACTTACACAAGAAAATCCTAAACGCAAGAAAACCCTAAAACACTTTTAAGTAAAAGTCCTTGTTTTACAAAAAAAAAATCTCCTTTTAAATGCAAAGGCTACCATGACTGGGCCTATGCCTAATGGACCAGAGTGTGAGGCTATGATCAACGCTATGTGCAGCGTGAATTGATCTTTTAATAATATTGATAGATATAAATAGATATTGATCACTTTTATGTCTATTAACAATATTGTTAATATGTGTTTTTCAGTGTATTTGGTCAGCATGGCTGAGAGTACATCTGCAAGGATCCTAGTTGTCCTGGGTGAAGACAACTCCATGAGAATGATACTTCCTGGTGGAATTCCTGAAACCCTGGAGGACCTCATTAATGCCATTAAAATAACATGTGCACTCTCTGGTAGGATAAGGCTACAATACAAAGACACTGACTTTGGGGACATGTTTGTCAATTTGACTTCCACCACAGAAATCAGGGACCTAAGTATTGTCAAAGTCATTCAGATGGATGACCATCCCTTTAGTGCCTTAGAGACCAGCTCCCTTTCATCCATCCTGAGTGACGATTCTGGTTCTGGAGGATTTTCTGGAACAGACAGTACAATAATCCTCGACAAGTCACCTTCATCATTGAGAACTGTGCAGTGGCCAAAAGAGTTCCCTGTTCCATGCTTGTCTCTTGAGACAGAGATTCAGCTGCAAAAAGGAAATGCAGAGTTCAACATAAATAAGCTCAGACTTAAAGTTGGCTCAAAGATGTTAACAGATATTTTGGAAAAACTGGGAGAGGAAATCTTCAAGTACAAAGCCTACCCCAAGGATGAGGACTACTGTAAGGTCGCAGAAGCTTTAATAAAGAAGCATCCCTGTCTCAGTGAACCGGGTTCCTTCAACGGATGCTATGGTTGGAAACAAAGGCTCAAGTATAAGATGGCTAACTACAGAACACAGCTCAAAGCACATGGGACCCCTGAAGTACTTGTGAATTCCCTGAAAGTTAAGGCCCCACACAATGCCTTGCCTGCAAAGAAGGTCAAGCGACCAAGACGTGCTGAGGTCAATTACTATCCATTTCTGCCAAGTGAAGCATCTCCAGAAACCATGGACAAAGAGAGAGAGATTCTCCTAACAGAAGTGAAGAAAAGAAGTAATAGAGCAATTGTTGCTCAGAAAATGGAACAGACATTTGCCTACCGAAGACAAGAAGTGATTGATCAGGAGCCTACAGTGGATGAAGTCCGGACCAGATGGCCCGCGTTCTTTCAGATACCTGAGGTATGTTTTATGCTAAGGGTGACCGCTTAAATTTCATGATGCCCATGATCTTTCAGGCGGACAAAAATGTCCACCTCTTACAATACGATCTCAGGGCCTTTGTTGCATGCCACACCCCCGCTTCTTGCCTGCTTTTTCTATTTCTCTGCACTGTGGCTGTCCAATAGAGCAGAATCGCCATAAAAATAGAAAGTTAAAGTGTATTTGAATAGTGTCCTTAAAGAAATAACTGTCATTCCAAGTCAATGCAGAGTTCCTGCGCATCACCACGGTTCCTCTTGAAACTAAATTCATTGCACAGCTGGACAGGCATGCTGGCAGGCTGGTAGAGATCATCGGGAGCAAGGCAGGAGCTGTGCGGCAGAAGACCAGCAAGTTCTTGAAGGCTTTCAACCAGGTGAAAAATTTAGGGATACAATGAGTGGTCCTGTGCTCACAAAACCGTGTGCAGCATGCACATCCAGCAGCTAGTGCAGCTGTAGGACAAAAAAAAAGGGCAAATATAAAGATAATGAGGTCTGCAGACTACAAATTACACTCGTAAATTTTTATTTGTGATTGAAGAACAAACATTGAGGAGTGAAATTTAAAGAGTGTGGTAGATGTGCAGATAGTGCTTAAGTCCACGCGTACGTGGGCTAGGCTGTAGAGGGGGTGGGTATGTTCATATAAATTGACGTTCATATTAATATTGGGCCAGTTAAGAAATAATACATAATTGACTTAAATAATAATAATAAATAAAAATAATAATTTGCTAAAATCAGAGTAAGACTCTGATAAGATACTTCATGCCCTAGAACAGCGGTTCCCAAACTTTTCAGTCCGCGCACCCACTTCTACCTCCCGACTTAGCTGACGCCCCCCAATGCCCAAAACATGAAAAAAAAAGACGAAAAGGCGTAGTCTTTATAGCCATATAGGTATCAAGTTTAATAATATAGGCTCCTGTTAACACAGAATAGATTGATCAATAATGGGCCTAATGATCTCTCACTTTAGAAACGGTGAGGAGAATAATAGTAACAATATAAAAATGACAATAATAATATTTTCAGTCAAAATGGTCGCCGAGCGAGCCGAATACAGATGAGTGATAACAGCAGTTATTACTATGCAGGGCTCGAAATTAACTTTTTTTCTTGGTAGCGCTGGTGCTCCCAAATGTAGAAGTTAGTAGCACCAGCAAAGACTTCAGGAGCACCCCCCCAAAAGCAAGGCAGTGACGGAGGGAGGGAGACGCTCCGTCCATCTCCGTTCCTCCTCCCTCCCCCAGGAGAGCAGCCGCAGCTGCGCTCTCATTGGTTCCTGGCAGGACCGCAGGAGCGCCGTCTCACAAAAAAAGGCGCTCCAGATTTTTCCCCTAGTCGCACCGGTGCTCCCAAATATATTTAATAATCACAATGATAAAAATTTGGCCGCATATGCGACCAAAATGGGCGCAATTTCCAGCCCTGCTATGTAACAAATAGGCCTATTTAACAAACTAACAGTTATTACTATGTAACAAATAGGCCTATTTAACAAACTAACAGTTATTACTATGTAACAAATAGGCCTATTTAACAATTTTTTTTAAATGGTAACAAATATACTACTCTGCCACAAAGAATCAAAATAACATAGGCCCGAGTTCAACATCATGTTTTCTCTTTGGAGTACGAGTCTCATTGTGTTCTTTACCCCCTTCTCCCGATGAAGTGTCCGGGTGAGTTTTCTGTGTTCTGTGCTCCTCGTTTTCAGTTTCCCCGTCTCGTCATCATCACTCTCTTTTTCCTGCTGGGTTTCTTTATCCTGGTAGACCTCACAGCTCTCAGTTGGGCCAAAGTATCCTGTCCTCTTTCATTTCTCCCTGATTTAATACCGGACAGACTGCCCGTTTTCAACCAGTTATGCATTTTGGCATATTATTGTTGTTGCTATCACAACAAGCTAGTACGTAGCTAGGACAAAGCCAAGTGCATTTTGGGTATTTTTTTTTTATTTAAAATTTTCCCAAAACGTTTTTTTAATTGAAAATTACACATGATTTCCGTGAATGAATTTAAATATTTAAACTGTTAATCCTCCATTAAAAAGTGTTTAAATTATTTACTTAATTATTTATGTATTTCGTGGTGCTCAGCTGCCATTACACTCGCGCACCCCCTAGCGGCAGCTCGCGCACCACAGGGGGTGCGCACACCACACTTTGAGAATCCCTGCCCTAGAACATTAGTAGTGGCACCTCATGAAACTTCGTAATGTTTTGCTCCAGTCTCCCCCTTGATTTATTCTTACTGCATTACTCTTTGAGAACCTGTAAAGGGGCTGGTTCACAAATAATTCATGCAATATGTTATCTAGTGGGCGGACTTGATATCTTTGTTTTTGTTTAGTGTCACAAAGCTTTTCTGTCAATGTTTTTACAGACCGTTGACATCAATACACGAAGAGAGAACATCCTCAAATCCCTGACAATCTACCTTGGTGAAGATTTTAAATGCCTCATCAAAGAATACCTGGTAATTGCTGATTGTTTATATAGACTGAGATCATCACACCACCCGCCACATTTTGGAAATGGTGCATACCTGAGCCTGGAGAGTCATTCTCATCCCAAACCTCAGATTTCATGTTCTTCTTTATATGAGTCTGGACTTCTCCCTACCCTGCCTCTGTATCCTGAATTTACAAGATCTTTAGTCCAGTCAGGGACACACATACAGCTGCTGTTTTCAAAACATAACAGCGTCTCTAAGAGTATTGAATGGCAACATTAACCTTAGTCAACAGCAATAAGTGTAATTATTGCAGAAATAGACCCAATAACAACTCTGATTCAGAGTTGATCTGCAAATTGATTTGTGGTCTGAGAGACTTACTGTTTTAAAAACAGCAGTTGTATGCACATTACTGAATACGATGCAGTCCCTGAATAGCTCAGTGGGCTATCAATCAGAACTTGCTTCCTGATTTGCCTGTGGATATAGTTGTATTATAATCGCTGTAGTAGTTTTCCTTTCTGCAGTGTTGGTGAACACTTACAACTATCTGATTCTGTCAGTAACAAACAAGCATTTTTAGTAAATTTTTTTTTTCTTTGCAATTTGACCCCTTGAGAGGTACAGCACTCTCCACTTTCCTGGGGTTGCCCAGAGTGAAAAGCGGCAAGCTGTTGTGGGTTTTTGCTTATAGCCCTACAGCTGTCTTACATTCACCCCGGTGAACGAGAGGGTTGCATCCCTGCGCCTTCGGGTTGGGGACAGGTGTCTCACTATTGTTTTGGCCTACAGGCCAAACAGCAGGGCAGAATACCCGGCCTTCTTGGAGTCCCTGGGAGGGATGCTGAATAGTACTCCAACTGGGGACTCCATTGTTCTCCTTGGGGACTTCAAGGCTCACGTGGGCAATGTCAGTGAGACCTGGAGAGGCGTGATTTACATGAACGGCCTCCCTGATCTGAACACGAGTGATGTTCTATTATTGGACTTCTGTGCTAGTCACAGTTTGACCATAACGAACACTTTGTTCATCCATAGGGATGTACATAAGTGCACATGGCACCAGGACACCCTAGGCCGGAGGTCGACGATCGACTTTGTTGGACTCAGACTCTGCTTCCTCATGGGCAGGCGTGTCTGCGGGATTGAGAAGGTCTTTGAAGTATTCTCCCCACCGAGTCACAACGTCCCGAGTTGAGGTCAGCAGTGCCCCATCCCCACTATACACAGTGTGGATGCTGCACTGCTTCCCCCTCCTGAGACGCCTGATGGTGGACCAGAATTTCTTCGAAGCCGTCTGGAAGTCGTCCTCCAAGGCCTCACCGAACTCCTCCCACGCCCGAATTTTTGCCTCAGCAACCACCAAAGCTGCATTCCGCTTGGCCAGCTGGTACCTATCAGCTGCTTCAGGAGTCCCACAGGCCAAAAAGGCCCGATAGGACTCCTTCTTCAGCTTGACGGCATCCCTTACCGCTGATGTCCACCAACAGGTTCTGGGGTTGCCGCCACGACAGGCCGCAGCTGCGGTCGGCCGCTTTGACAATGGAGGCGCGGAACATGGTCCACTCAGACTCAATGTCCCCCACCTCCCCCGGAACATGAGTGAAGTTCTGCAGGAGGTAGGAGTTGAAACCCCTTCTGATAGGGGATTCCGCCAGCAGACATTCACAATACGTTTGGATCTGCCAGGTCGGACCGACATCTTCCCCCACCATCGGAGCCTACACACCACCAGGTGGTGATTGGTTGACAGCTCCGCCCCTCTCTTCACCCGAGTGTCCAAGACATGCGGCCGCAAGTCCGATGACACGACCACAAAGTCGATCATCAAACTGCGGCCTAGGGTGTCTTGGTGCCAAGTGCACATATGGACACCCTTATGTCTGAACATGGTGTTCGTTATGGACAGTCCGTGACAAGCACAGAAGTCCAATAACTGAACACCACTCGGGTTCTGATCGGGGGGGCTGTTCCTCCCAATCACACCCTTCCAGGTCTCACTATCATTGCCCTCGTGAGCATTGAAGTCCCCCAGCAGAAGGATGGAGTCTCCAGTAGGAGCGCTCTCCAGCACCCCCTCCAAGGACTCCAAAAAGGGTGGGTACTCTGAACTGCTGTTTGGTGCATAAGCACAAACAACAGTCAGGACCCGTTCCCCCACCCGAAGGCGGAGGGAGGCTACCCTCTCGTCCACCAAAGAATACTGCAAGGATCTGCTCCATCCCGCTGCCATGTCTTACACAGAGGAAGCAGAGGCTGAGGTCTCAGAGGTGGACTCGTCCATCACCCAAGCTGAAGTCACCGAGGTGGTTGCCAAACTCCTTGGTGGCAAAACACTGGGGGTGGATGGGATCTGCCCTGAGTACCTCAAGTGTCTGGTGCAGGGATTGTCATTGTTGACATGTCTCTGTAACATCGCATGGCAGTCGGGGACAGTACCTCTGGACTGGCAGACCGGGGTGGTGGTCCCAGGAGGAGAGAGTATGTCTTGGCTGGCCTGGGAAGTCCTAAGGCTCCCTCCTGAGGAGCTGGAAGAGGTGTCTGGGGAGAGGGAAGTATGGGCATCCCTCCTGAGACTGTTGTCCCCGTGACCTGGCCCCGGATAAGCGGTTGAGGATGGATGGATGGTTAATAGATATGCTGTGTTCTCTTCTCCCTGATTTTACCTGTATTCCCGGGGGAACAGCCATAGTTCACGCTGCTAATGCTGGAACCCTGTCCAACCTCTCCCCTGCTTTTGTAACATTCCTATGCACCATGAAACCCCAAAAACAAAAATAACAATGCTGGGAAATAGGAAACTACTGCTCAGTTTATTAGTCAACCATTACAATTAAAAACTAAATATGGTACTGCTAGAAATGGGTAACTCATGCTTTTGTGAATTTACTTTACAGGACGCAAATGGAGTCGGGGCTGAGAAAGAACTGGAGCAGGAATCTATGGTGATCTTTGTTGTCCATCCAGAAGGCGACCCTGATGGTCCACCTACAGACATTGGTATTGTTATAGATGGTGTTACAGTGCTGGACAACTTGCCCTCTGTTGCATCTGAATGCGCCTTACTGTTTGGGTTCATATACGCCCTCAACTTGCAATACCCCAAGGCACTTGAACGCCTTGTCTTGTTAAAAGTTTTTAAGGCCAGTAATAATAAATTTGAATTTGTCACATGCAGTGTAATCTGTGTTTTTTTCTTTTGACAGTTGTAACAAACTGAAGCAAGTAAGTTTATATTTTCATGGCAGTCATTTCTTTTTTGAACAGGGACCACGTGTAAACAATACATAAAGTTGATTAGAAGCATTTAATTTGCAATGATTAACATTGAAACATTGTGTTGTTTGCGATTACAATAGTTATGAGTCAATGTTGAATAGAAAATAATAAAATTAAAAATTTGTTCAAATATTAGAAATAAAAAGACTTGGTCTAAATAGAATTTGTTGATTAAATAAAAATGTTAAATGGAATTAAAAATAACAAATCCATTCAATTAATTTTTATGTTAATCATTAACTTGTTCTGACTAGAAATCTTTGATTTGAATTAATTAAATAAAAATATTTTAGATGGAATTAAAAATAACAAATCCATCCGATTAATTTTTATGTTTTTCATTAAATGTTTTGACTAGAAATTTTTGATTTGAATTAATTAATAAAAATATTTTAGACAGAATCAAAAATAACAAATCCATCCGATTAATTTTTTACACTTTTTAAAAATTGTTCTCACTAGAATCTTTCAATTTGAATTGAGGAATAAAAGTAAGCTGAATAGAATCAAAAATGTGACCAATTGAAAAACACTTTTTCATTGATCCAACGTTTTACTTTTTAGAGTATATTAGGCCCTTGATTAAATAGGCAGCAGCAGAAACTTTAACAAGGATACGTACAGTACAGTGTATTTTGGGCCAGTACTGTTTTTGTGAATTAAATTGATTTCACCAATGGTCTGCCCAATGTTTGATCCAAAATGATTTAGATTGGATTACAGTTTATTGTTAATCATAGGCTATCACTAAAAATTGCATTTGATTTGCATTGCCTATACTGTAGGCTACATCCCAAAATTATCGAACCAAACCTGCATGCATATAAGACAAATCAACACATAACTGCAAATTAGTTTTCATTTATCTATCTAATTACATTTTTCTCACCAAGCATATGGATCTCCACAGTTCGTCCTCTTTTTCAGTGTCATGTGACGGCATGTTCTGCATCTGACTTTTCTTTTTAGCAGTTTTCTCGTCTGAAGCCCCTTCATCAGCTTCAGTTTCTTTTCATTAATAAGTCCACGGCCGTCAGTGGAACCAGTGCTGGTGAGAACCCTGTGAGAACCTCACACACACACACACACACACACACACACACACACACACACACACACACACACACACACACACACACACACACACACACACAGACACACACACAAGGGGGCCTGTAGGCATTCAGGGGAGGTAGAGTGGCAGGCAGCTCCTTCTTGGTGCGCCTCAAATGAGCAATTTGCAAGTGGACGGCGCCTTGCTCAAGGCGCCGTCCTCCACTGACACCTCCACTGTCAACTCGCCTCAGGCTATCGAACCACCGATCTTGAAATCATAGGACGACTCGCCCTACTGCCCACTTTACCACTGAGCCACATATTTATTTTAATACAGTGATAAAATATCGACATTTTAAAACAACAGAGACAAAAAATTAGTAGAATAATTATTTCATCATAGTCCAAAGAAAGTAAGTCCCCCAACTGGGGGCTCTGAAACCTACAGACAAACACAGCCCCTACTGCACTAATTATGGAAGAATATAGTCATGCACATAACATTAAAGAGCAGAATCTGGCTGACAATGTGTTTAAATTGTGTTTACATGACCCAAACACAACTCAAATCAACAACTAAACATGAAACTCCATGAAGGACTGATGTGTTGACCCAGTCACCACATTTCTGGCTCTAATATACGACTGTACTTTATACAAAACACATCAACGCTCATATTGAAGAGCAGACACACACACGCTGTTTTGCCAAAACATGGTTGTAAAATTCCTCTTACTTTTGCTGTTTTGTGGTGAAAAGATTGTTTCGTCCATAAATCCACAATATTTCCATTTCATTTGTGTTACATTTAAATCAGTCTGGGCGTTTGGCGGGCTTTGGTTCCACCCGTAATGACATGTAGAATGTGTATTAGACAAACACACATTTCAGGACCACTGGCTTCTTTCTTCAGAGCAGCCTGGTTTCATATTTAATAGAGGGGGAACAGTATCAGGATGTGCCTGCTGCTGGAAACGATAATATATGGTAATCATAGAAGGCTGAAAATCACAGGACATGTACTGAATGTTCTGATGGTAGGCCTACAAGTCAGCAGTGTAAAGCTCAACTATGTGGTAGACTCCTCGTATGTAATGGAGGGTGGACTATACAGACATATTGAATAGAAATCAATACTTAAACATTCATAATAATAAATGGAACTTTATTTCTTTTAGGTGTGTCCCTGGCCCCTACTGCACAGCTGGTGGACAAAAGGAGATCTCATGAGTTGGAGATGTGTAAGCTGAAGGTAGAGCTGCAAAAGGCTCTTACAAAAGAGGGTCCAGGTTCCACCCAGGCAGGCTGCTTGTCTTCATCGTCCTCTTGTGACAGCTCAGAGGAGTCCTCTGATGCTGTCTGACTCCTCCTCGACTGCATCCTCATCAGAGGAAGACAAGAAAAAGAAGAGGAGGAAGAAGAACGGGAAAGAGAGAAAGTCCAAGAAGTCAAAGAGAATGAAACAAAGACACGTAAAAGAGGTAAATGTGCTCCATGTAATACTTTCATCCCTTTCTATTGCCTGGGTTTTTGGTTTGGTCCTGTTTAGTTCTGCTGTATAATTTTTCCTCTCCTGGCTGGTTGTTCTTCTCACATGATGTGACATGTATGATTGTTGTGTTGGTACCAACTAAATCTACTGTAATAAATCACTTTGGTCCTGTTCAGACTGCAGGCGAATCTGATTCAAATCAGAGTCCTCCTCAAATCTTAAACCTGTTCAGACTGAATCACATTACTGACCGATCTGACAGGTTGCTGTAGCAACGCGTCGGCCAGCGTGTGTATTGTGTGATGTCATATAATTGCGACAGCGACAACAACAACGGAGCTTTCTCACCACTGAGGCATTCGTTTCACCCTCTGTCCAAGGACTGATGTTTCCGATGTCTCTCGCTCCGTTCCGTTGATATCGCTCCACAACTCCAAACAGGCGGGTGTCAGGCGGCGGTCTGGCATCGCGAGTGATGTCACAGACAGTCAAAACAGATCTGAGTGTTTGGAGCTGTTCAGACTGAAACACATCTGTCCAAATGCGATTTGAAACTACCTCCTGAAGGTGGTTTCGATTCGGTTTGCAAAAATCAGATTTCATGTGATTTGTGACTTTAAGACTTCAAAAGGACTATCCGGTTCCAATCTGGATTGGCTAAAAATCAGATTTTGCATGGCAGTGTGAACGCGGCCTGTGTGTGTGCATGCGTGAGTGTGTGTGCGTGTTTTAAAGTGTGCAAAAACCTTTTTTCTTTATTTTTTTCTTTTTTATTGTTGATAATACTAATTCTTTGTCATCTAAATAGCAGTCCAAAATCCGGATCAGGCCGTCTGGAACTTCTGCGAGTTTTGAGGCATTGCCAGCCTTTAAATCTCATTTGTAAATACTTTATAAGGCATATATAATCCCCACTTTAGATGAGCTCACACAAAATGCTTAATTAACGAGTAGTAAGTACTTTGTAACAGCCTGAATTCGTGAATTTCGTCATTAATAGCTGTTTATAAGCCATCCATTGGAAATGGAATTTGTGAGCTTTTATAAAGCATCTACTAACACACTCACTAACCATTAGTACATGTCTGAATAGTGGGCATGTAAGAGCATGCAGACATGAACATCTAAATATATTGTTATTTACATAGGCTTTCTAAATGATCCTACAAACAACTGAGAAATCCGAACTAACTGGTGGGAAAGTGATGTAATACTAAATTTAGAAATGCTGAATTCATCATTTATATAGATGAGCTTATTAATGAAGAGTAAAACATTTGTAACTGTGATTAATAAACCACATGCTAATGAGTATTTATGTCAGAATCGTGTTTTATAAATGATGAATTCAGTGTTTACTAATCCATTAACTACCGTGCTTCTAAATGATGAGTAAAACATTTATAGCTGCATTTATAAACTACATACTAATGAGTATTCATGCATTATAAATGATGAATTCAATATTTATTAATGCTTAACTAATGCTTTATAGAGTGTACTCATAAAGTGTTACCAAATTCAGAAATTGCTACAGCTTATATCCAACTCAGGAAAAGTTTTAATGAACCGGGTCTGTATTTGAAGTACATACGTTAAAAAAAAGGCTTGTTGGCATTTTAATTTTTTTATTTGCAATGGGGACGTAGAAAAAAGAAATTGATGGTAAGTTATGGAGAGCGCCATGACAGCGGAGGGGACCGTAGACATCGGGGTGAATCCATATCAATGCAGATAAAGACAAGGTAAAGAGCTGACGTGTTATTAGTTATTCATGCGAATATCACCAAATTTAATGTTGTCATCGGAAGCTGAAGACGAGTTCCCAGTGAAGCCACCTGGGGGGGTAATTATACCATATAATTACCACCAGATGTCTGCGGAGGGTGAGAGTTTGTCGTCATGTAGCGACTCATCCCAGGTGTCTTCATCTGAATCTGATTCAGACAGAGAATAGGAGATTATTGTGGGAGAAGAGGACATACTAAATGGTGCTTATGTGGGAAATGTGTCCCAATGGATAACCCCATGGAAAACAGGTGAAATCCCAAGAATTGAGCAGGAAATGCAGGAAAAAGGTAATGAATTAAATACAGTACTTGTACTCGTTTTTGATAATGATCAACTCTGAGCAGTTAGTTCAGCAAGGTTGTATGAAATATTACACTGTGTAAACTGATGAACCAATTAATGCCAGTTGTATGGCATAATGAAACAACATTATTGGTTGTCTTTGAACTGGCCTCAACTGTTGATAGATTACAAGACACGATAAATTACAATTAATTGCAGATGACAGATATAATGACAAATATTGTCTTAATGTCAGAAAATATAGTAATAATAATAATAATACATTTTATTTATATTGCACTTTACATTATGAAAATCTCAAAGTGCTACAAAGACAAAGAGAGCATAAAACCTATGGTGACACAAACCAATAAACGGCTAAGGAAAGGCCTTTTAAAAAGGTGAGTCTTTAGGCTACGTTTAAAGAATCTCAGTCTGTGGCGCTCTCAGGTGGTCAGGGAGAGCATTCCACAGACAGCCGAGCAGAAGGCTCCGGTCACCCATGCTGTGTAACTTGGTTCTGGGGACCCTGAGGAGGTTGGCTGTGCTGGAGCGGAGGGTGCGTGAGGAGGTCTGGGGGACAAGGAGTTCCTTTAGGTAGGCTGGAGCGTTACCGTGTACGCACTGGTGGGTGAGGAGGGAGATCTTATGTTTGATCCTGAGTCCCACAGGGAGCCAGCAGTGATTCCAGGATGGGGGTGATGTGGTCGTATTTCCGCACCCTCATCAGGATCCTAGCAGTGATGTTCTGTATTGGAGCTTGTGAATGCTCTTGCTAGGGATCCCGATGAGGAGCGCATTACAATAATCCAGCCTGGAGGAGACAAAGGCGTGTACCAGTTTTTCAGCATCGGACAGAGAGAGTGTGTGGGGCGGAGCTTGGCAATGTTCCTAAGGTGGTAGAAGGAAGTCTTACACAGATGCTTTATGTGGGTGTCAAATGTCAAAGGGGGGTCCATTCTCACGCCCAGGTTAGTGACTGCTGTGGAGAGTGGAACGACCCGACCAGCAAGGGTGATAGAGGTTATGGGGGATGATCATACTTGGTGTGGAGTACCGACAAGTATGGCTTCGGTTTTGGAGCTGTTGAAGGAAGTTGTGGTTCATCCACGCCGTAGTCTCCTCCAGACAGGCTGACAGTGCAGCTGGTGATGGAGATGATGACAGGGCTGTAGGAGGCGTCGGCTCCGTCCTTATGTAGAGCTGCGTGTCGTCGGCATAGCAGTGAAATGACACGCCGTGCCTGCTGATGACACGGCCGAGGCGGAGCATGTATAGGGTGAATAAGAGGGGGCCAAGGACAGATCCTTGTGGGACACCACAGGTGACAGGCTGGGTAGATGATTTAGTGCCTCCAAGGGAGACGCACTCGGTCCGTCCAGCCAAATAGGACTGGAACCAGCTCAGGGCCAAGTCACAGAGACCAACGGTGGAGTACAGACGATCCAGGAGGATGGCATGATCCACTGTGTCAAACGCCCCGATAGGTCGAGGAGGATAAGAAGGGATGAACATCCAGCATCCGCCGCCATCAAGAGATCATTGGTGACCCTTACTGGAGCTGTTTCAGTGTTGCGAGCTGACCGAAACCCAGACTGGAACTTCTCAAAGATGATGTTGTCTTTGAGGTGGGTTTGGAGCTGAGCGGCAACTACCTTCTCCAGCACCTTGGAAAGGAACGGGAGGTTGGAGATGGGCCTGTAGCTACCGAGGGCTTCGGGGTCCAGAGTTGGTCTCTTCAGGAGGGGAGTGATGATGGCAGTTTTGAGAGCTGGCGGAACACGGCCAGCCTGTAGGGAGAGGTTGATGACATTGGTGATCAGGGGACCAATGTCACCAATGTTAGCCTTCACCAGGGCTGTGGGGAAGGGATACAGAGCACAGGTAGAGCTTTTCATCCTCCCGATGATGCGCTGCACCTCTTGCTGTGAGGTGTTGTAGAAACCTCACAACAAGAGGTTTCTACAACACCTAATGTTATCATTAGATATTTTTTAAATTTCATATTTCCCCTGTATCACTCAGCACCCATCCATGGATCCAGTTGTGCTGCACAGGGACACCCTGGAGACGGTCCATCTAAGGATGACAGACATGAGATCTGATCCTTATGTCACACCCATCCCACACAGTACTCGCAGATGGGTGGCCTACACCCAGTTCACCTACTACACCTACCAATGTTTAGGAAAGGGTAACAGGGAGGTAGTGCCATCATGCATGAAGGACTCCATTAGATCCATGTGTCCAGAGGAGGACAGCATCTACACAGGACACAAGGAGGCTGAGGACCAGTGATTTGTGGCCTGAACCCCGGTGCCTGAACATGTGACTCTGATATCTTGATTCTACAATAACAAAGAATGTAACCTGAAACTGGATATAAACTTTTGCAATTAGAATTGAATATTTTCTGTTGTCATTCATATCTATAAAAAATAAAATGTTTATGAATACAACATAAGGTGTTTCATCTATTTGTGCTATTTTCACAACTGTTTTGTGTTACAGCATCATGAAGGGAAATATTATGTCAAATTGTATTCAGAGTTATGTATATGATGATATTTTATTATATTGCTATCACCTGTACTTTTTATTGAGTGCATATTTTTTTCATTTATCAGTATAACAGTAGTATTTAAGTTATTTGTAAATGGAGAGACTTTAAAGGGCTTAATATTTCATAAGTGGCCACTTCTCTATTCAATTATTGATTGATAGAATGATGATAAAAGACAAATGAGAAATGTGTATTGTAAGAAGTGCAGTAGCATTTTACTTGAGAACACATTTCATATTAAAGCTCCAACACATACAGGCCACCTTTGCTAGCCTGAATAAAATCTCGGATCAAATACATTCATTCTGGAAGGGGAAACACCTTAATGTATAATTGTCTTGTTAAGAACACAGTACTCAGATCATGCATGTCATGCACTTCAAGTATCACAAAAGTGATCAGTGTCATGTTATCAATTTTGTCCACAAATTTTTAGATACACCTCATTCCATCTTACAACAAATATTTACAAAACTTAGCTCAATGTTTATGTTTATATCCCCAAAGTTACAGGTATCTCTTTATTAAGAGAGATACCTGCGGGTTGGAAGATGGCCGACTGACTAATTTTCAGTGTAAACATTGTAAATTTTAAACAATGGAAACCACACCACACCACACTTCCATACCATGGATCATTCACAGGTTAGCCTGCTCATGGATCAAAATGAGCAGGCTGGAAAATATTGCCTTATTCAGGGAAGGACACTCTGATGATCGATAAGCAGCTACTTAGATGAAGCGGTGTGTTTATGGTGCTGGAACATGTATGTAACACAGCAACTGTATGGTCAATGTGACTTATGGACCACAATCTATGTTAGTAATCAGTGAATGACAATTATTTGATGTTAATTTTGGAACATCATATGTAAAGAATTACCTTCTGGTGAAAAATGCTGCCTTTTAGGGCAGTACTCCAGCAGCAAGGAATGGAAGACCTCCAGCTGTCCAGTGTGGCAGAAGTCCACAAGACCATGCAAGTCTCTCAGCAGGTACTCATCGTACATGACATCCTGAAACAATCCAACAGAACAATATGCATTTAAAAACAAAACAAGACATTACAACGTGATAACGCTGAATAGCAGCATCTACTGATGTTGAAATAACTTTTTTAAAGATATTGTCATCAGTCTGGTTCTACTTAGACTTTTATAGCATATACGTTATTGAACTGATTTTTTTTAGTCCTTATCACTTTATAAATAATAACATTATTGTTATTATTGTATTATAATAATATTATATATTACTTACAAGTGCTTTGTGAGCTGCAGAGCCCTTCTTGATCCATTTGGTACGGCGAGCTTCATCATCAGGGAAAGGAAGATGAGCACATCTAGTAAACATGTCTCCGTCCTGCCCATTCCAAGAATGTAGACTGGCCACATGATGCACTGTGGAGAGGTACATTTCCTTGAGTAGGTTGACATCTCCATTACATTGTGCTGCTGCATGGTATCCACTTGAACAGTTTCTCACAACCCTTTTTATTGGCAGCTTTTGTCAACCGTTTCAGCAAGGCTTCAACAAAGTGCAACACATCGTATTGATGCTTGACGTTGGGATACTGCTTTCTCATACAAGCCTCAATACCCAGATGTCTGTCAGTTACAATTGTGTCAACTTTGACATTCTGTTGTAGAAGGTTGTCACGGGGTTGTTGCAATCCAGCTTTCTCCATAGCTAAGGAACTTGTGACATCCGTCACTTGGATGACTGTGAAGGCTGCCACACAGTCAGTTGTAGAGTCAAGCAGTGTATACGTCCCGTATTTTGCTCTGTACCCGGGCGAGTCACACCGCCCATCGCCTGACATCAATCAATCAATCAAGTTTTATTTATATAGCGCTTAATCATGGCAGCAGACATTTCAAAGCGCTTTAACAGACAGAGAAACCCAACTGAACCCTCCACTGTCTTCTCCTGCTCTAGAAGCAAACCAAGGACTCGTTTCTGCTCCTGTGGGAAAAGGAGTGACCTCTGCACATTGAAGTATGTTTGGAGTGATGGTACTTGGAGGTTCATACATTGATCCAAGGGGTGAATTTTCCCATAGCTGTTTCCTGAAAACAGGGCAGCAGCAGGCAGGAGGATGTTAATGCTAGACATTCTGTTCAGCACAGGAGACGATCTCCATGTGAAGTTGCAGTGGTTTACACAGGTGGTTACAAAAATGGCTTGTGCACCTTTGTATTTGAGGTCCGAATGCACCACAGGGCTCCACACAGTTGGCAGTGGGTGAACAATTGTTTTAGGTTCCCCACAAATACAAAAACTTTTGGTTCTGTTACCAACATGTTTGTGTTTGGTGTGTAGCGTGAAGATGTCATATCCACAGAAATGTCAGCAAAAGATGCATTTGATTCATCTAAAATGTTGCTGTAGAAGGAAGGGTCATGGGGGTCCCCAGGTTCAGGCTCACTCTCTGAATCTGAAGGAAGAAAGAGATTGCTATCAAAAGATAACGTCCTGTGGAAATAACTGTGGTCAGGCTCTAAAGGGGACAGGTTGCCAAAAGTGTTAGGATGCAGACTTTGATTTGCTGTGATTAGGGAAGACTGATGGGTAACTTTGTTTGGTGGGGGTGGCTGAATTGAGCTGCACTGGGTGGATGGTTCACACATGGATGACGGGGGGGTCAAGGATATCTGATAGGTGTGATGGGTCTGTCTGAGTTCTGATTGTGTTTGTTTCTTTGGTGCAGTTGTGACATTGGCATTGGTCTGTGGTGACTCTTTCATTTGCATAATGATAGGAGTTTCAAAGGATTCTGATGATGAGCTGTTAATAGCAATGTTTCATGTTATGGAGCTGGCATCAGGTTCACGTGAGGCTGTGCTCTGACTCGTGTCACAGAAGGTTGAAATCTCTGATGTGGAGCTGAAATCTGAGGTTGTGTTCTGCTGTGTGGCTGAGGTGTCTGATGAAGAGAGGAGGTTTATGGATGTAGTGAAAGAGGACATGAAGGTAGTTGGTGTGAGAGAAGAGGATTCAAAGGACAGGGCTAGATGGAGGAAATTGATTCGCTGTGGCGACCCCTGAAGGGAAAAGCCGAAAGGAAAAGAAGAAGGCGCACCGGATTATAAGGCGCACACAATAAAAATAAATAATATTAGGGTTAGGGTAGTGGGTTAGGGTTAGGGTAGTGGGTTAGGGTAGTGGGTTAGGGTTAGGGTAGTGGGTTAGGGTTAGGGTAGTGGGTTAAGGTTAGGGTAGTGGGTTAGGGTTAGGGTAGTGGGTTAGGGTTAGGGTAGTGGGTTAGGGTTAGGGTAGTGGGTTAGGGTTAGGGTAGTGGGTTAGGGTTAGGGAAGTGGGTTAGGGTTAGGGTAGTGGGTTAGGGTTAGAGTAGTGGGTTAGGGTAGTGGGTTAGGGTTAGGGTAGTGGGTTAGGGTTAGGGTAGTGGGTTAGGGTTAGGGTTAGGGTAGTGGGTTAGGGTTAGGGTAGTGGGTTAGGGTTAGGGTAGTGGGTTAGGGTTAGGGTTAGGGTAGTGGGTTAGGGTAGTTGGTTAGGGTTAGGGTAGTGGGTTAGGGTTATGGTAGTGGGTTAGGGTTAGGGTAGTGGGTTAGGGTTAGGGTTAGGGTAGTGGGTTAGGGTTAGGGTTAGGGTAGTGGGTTAGGGTAGTGGGTTTTAAGATTTTTGAGAAGATGAAAATATGTGAATTTTTTACCCTAAATTATTACACATATGTACACTTAGACTAGAATGTTATTTTTTGGACATGTGCAGGGTGGAGGTCTACGCCACTATCTCTGACCAAACAGCAGTCTTAGCGTCACTCTCGCTCACAAGCACTCATACTTGGAGCCAAGTAAAACTGATAATCATGCTAAAGACTTCTATGATGCCCAAATAGACAAACACATCACTTGTGTATCTGACAGTAATTTTTCAATATTAGATTGTATATGATTCACATTTATTGTGTGATTATTGCACAGCAGAAGTACCATCACGAAGGTGTGACTTGAATGCCTTTCAGCGTGTTAGCAACCTCAGAAAAATGTAATATCTCCTCTCCTCACTACTCAATTATAACTAAAGGAGCCGCTTGAGGGAGAGATTTACAGGGCAAATTCATTTGGATGACAGACGGTCCCATTGCATTTGAAAACATCCAAACTTTACTGCAGCATTCCACTTCAGGTGGACTGGTCTGTTCCTATTCCACTTCAGGTGGACTGGTCTGTTCCTATTCCACTTCAGGTGGACTGTCTGTTCCTATTCCACTTCAGGTGGACTGGTCTGTTCCTATTCCACTTCAGGTGGACTGGTCTGTTCCTATTCCACTTCAGGTGGACTGGTCTGTTCCTATTCCACTTCAGGTGGACTGGTCTGTTCCTATTCCACTTCAGGTGGACTGGTCTGTTCCTATTCCACTTCAGGTGGACTGGTCTGTTCCTATTCCACTTCAGGTGGACTGGTCTGTTCCTATTCCACTTCAGGTGGACTGGTCTGTTCCTATTCCATGTTGTCTTTCGTATGGTTCCACGATGCACTGGCGACATGTCTGGAACATCTCCCTGCCTCGTGCCCGTAAGTTCACTGGGATGGGCTCCAGCAACCCCCATGACCCTCGTAAACGGAAACTTTGGTATGAATGAATGAATGAATGAATGAACAGATGAGACTGTTATCAGCTCTTGCATTGGGTTATGCCACATGAATAGATAAACCTAACTGAAAGAGGAAAATGTGTGTTAACTTCACAGTGGGTCACTGATTATCACCGACTACCTGAATATAAAGATGAGACAATGAACGTCTGCAGGTTGAAAAATCCTGCAGACTCCCTACAAGGGAAACCACAACTATGTGGCTGGATCGGAGATATGATAGACTAACCTCTGACCTGAGTTCCATCCCTTTGGAGTCTGCCGACATGACACTGGTCACAGAGTCAGGACACTGTTCACAGAGTCAGGACATTGTTCACAGAGTCAGGACACTGTTCACAGAGTCAGGACATTGTTCACAGAGTCGTGACACTGTTCACAGAGTCGTGACACTGTTCACAGAGTCAGGACACTGTTCACAGAGTCAGGACATTGTTCACAGAGTCAGGACACTGTTCACAGAGTCAGGACACTGTTCACAGAGTCAGGACACTGTTCACAGAGTCAGGGGCCCGAGTGCCTTGTGAGGGGGCCCTCTAGTGGCGGAGTGTGGCATGACTGGCGGCCAGACTGGCGGCTTTTTTTAAGCTATCATGTTTTTAACCAATATTAATATGAATATTAATCCATATATAAGACGCACCAGATTATAAGGCGCACTACGGGATTATGAGAACATTTTAGGTTTTTAGGTGTGCCTTATAGTGCGGAAAATACGGTACTTAAAAAATAGTGACACTGAGATTTCTTGAATGCAAGACTGTGTGTAGCCATGTTCTAGCCAGATTACAGGACTAAAGACGTAGGTATATGAGTGTTCAGAGCGAAAAAACATTCATATCAGTACTGACTCTGCTTATGACCATGGGTTATGTCATTTGTTTGGAGCGGCACACTGAAAAAACGGGAGATGGCAGGTTCTTCATTTTACAGAAATGAATTTGGTATATATAACATGACTGAATTACATACCGCTTCAGAACATATATCAATCTTGTTGAATTTATTTAATTGCGAGGAATGTAAAATCTTTAAATCTGAATCATGTTCAGAGACATAAAAGTAATCATGTTTTGTCATGACCAGATGTGGAAAAAAGCGCCAGGAAGACTGAAAAGAAGCGGGAAGATCATCAGTCCTGTTTTCATCCACGGACATTTTTTTGTGCCACACGACTGTTACTGGACTTTGGAAGCTCTCTTGAGAGACTAGCTACCTGGAGAAGGTAAAGAAAGAAAGGGGGCGGCGGGGAAACCTTTTTAAACAAGAGTTGTACTTATTTGCCATTGTTTTCACTTGGCTTTAGTTTTATAGATGTGAGCCATTTTGTGCTTTTTTAGTTAGCCAAGTAAACATTCACTAAGGTATGCTAATAGATATGATAGTTGTTGCCATCATACAATAATACCGTGAAAACGTTCGTTAATAATGCTTGTAAGATTCACGAAATGCATGCGATTAGGGCATGAATCGTTCTGTAATGGGCTCAATTGCTGACACGTCTTATTAAAATGAACTTGAATCCAGTTAAATGTGGCTCTGAATTTAAATGTATTGTAATGTTAACCGTCTGTGTGCCGACGGGACATGATTCAAAAGGTGACACTAACACCTGCAGATCGGCACGTAGCTTATATTTAGACTTTCAGTGTCAATTGAAGTCAGATAAAGTCACGCTAAGCTACTGCAAGTTACTATCAGGCAAAACTTCCTGTTGGCGATTTACATTAAAGGCAAGTACGGTTGTTTTGGCTGAAGGCTTTGACTGTGAAATGCGAAAGGAAGCAGTAACAAGCTGCTAACAGCGTTCGCGTGTTATCATGATGCTTTTGGTTTTAGCTGCATTTTGTCGGACAAAGACAGGGCAGGGCACGGTGAGCTGACAACTTAAGTTATCATTTCATATTTATAAGATCGAGTTATGCATGAAATGGACGGACTTTCTTGTCATTATGACAATTCATTATATTTACATAACTTTGGGACTTACTGAATCTACAGTGTATATAGGAAACAGTAACGTTCACAATCTGAATAGCTAACATTAGCATCGTATATGAGCAGCAGCTAACTTGTTGAGGACATAGCACCTTATTCTTTTAGACCTGAGATACACCTTATGCTCTAAATCTACATAATATTTAAACAGGGTGTATAAGATGTAAACAAATAAGCCCAATTTCTCTAAAACTTCACCACCCAGTTGCAATAAAATTTGACAGAAATATTTATTTTTTTTCCATTTATTATTTATTTTTTCCATTTATGTATTTTTGAAAAACACTCAATGTCAAGTGTTGGTGTTTAATTTCATCTTTTGCATAGAAATGTCAATAATAACAATAGTACTAATGGTGCATTTCATTTGATAGGTGCCTTTCTGAACAGCCAGTGAAGACCATCAGTTGGATTTTGATGCTTCAAAGGCTCTATAGTAGTGGTGAGTATTGTGGATTTTGTCATTTAATTCCCTTTCATTTGTTTAAATAAAAATAAATAAATAAAATTTAGGTATTAAAGAGTGAACCTACAGCTCCTTGGTATGAGTGTGCTGTCAGTTTTGAAAATATTTGTCGCCTGCATTTTGTATACTGTATGCTAAAACTGCTTAGATATTTGCAGTTGAGTATTACTGTACACCAATATTAAATTGTTTAAAGAAAGCCTAGTTATGGATTAACTGACATGCTCTTTCTCTCTTTTCTCTCTGCAGTGTATGTGGCCGTGTAAGGGGTGTGCATTATTACAAGTGAAATGTATTTGATTACACTTGGTTTGATGTTTTACATTCAGTTAATGAGTGGATACAGCTGTAAAACTTGTATTCTGATTGATCTTATTATCAAAATAAAGATGTTTTGTTTTAAAAAGATATATTCTTGTTTTTTTTTATTAATATATTAATAAATAATAATAATAATATTGTGATAATAATAACAATAATAATATTGTTTTATTAAGTTCTTCTGCGCATGCGCGAGCAGGCTGCAGTTTCCTCTGCTCAGAGCGAGTTTGTTTGCATAATTTTGCGTTTTTTTCTATGTTTCTGCGTGTATTTTTCTAACGTTAAATTATATAATGTATAGTAATATGCTAGTGTACTCCAGGGAGGAGTTGATGTCCATGAGGGTCAAAGGAGACCCAGCAACACGCGATCTCATCCCCGCTGAGCTCCGACGGAGATTTCGCGGATGCCGAGCGGGTCGAGTTGAAAGGACTAGACTAACGGCTAGAGCCGCTAACCGGAGGAGAGTCAAGCCCTCCGTCATCATGGGGAACGTGAACTCTCTACCCAACAAGGTGGACGAACTGACGGCGCTGTGCAGGACTGAACAGCACTACAGGGAGACCAGCTTGTTGGTGTTCTCAGAGACGTGGCTAACTGGCGACTTGCCAGACGTTAACGTCCGACTAACCGGCTTCTCCTCCGTACGAGCGGACCGGGACACGAACACCGCCGGTAAGAAGAAAGGAGGTGGATTAATCATCTATACCAACGATAGATGGTGCCATCCGGGACATGTGACGGTGAAATCAACACTGTGTAACCGCGATCTGGAGCTAACAGCTGTTAGCATCAGACCCTACTACCTGGCGCGTGAATTCTCACACGTCATTGTCCTCGCTGTCTACATCCCTCCACGGGCGGACCCAGAGACGGCACGAGAGACCATCTGTGGGACCACCTCTGCTCTTCGGACCCGGCACCCGGATGCGCTCGTCATCATCACCGGTGACTTTAACCACGTGACCTTGGACTCATCTCTCCCCACAATGGTCCATTGTGTAGACTGTCCCACACGGAAGAACAGAACCATCGATCTGTTCTACACTAACGCTAAGGAGGCATACACCGCCACCCCCCTCCCTCCACTAGGTAAATCAGACCATAACCTAGTGTACCTACAGCCCACCTACATCCCGCTGGTGAAACGGCTGCCAGCAACAACACGAAAGGTCAGGAGGTGGTCCCCGGAAGCAGAGGAGATGCTGAGGGACTGCTTCCAGACCACCGACTGGGATGTTATTGTGGGCTCACATGGGGAAGACATTGAGGGGGCAGCTCAGTGTTTTACAGACTACATGAACTTCTGTGTGGACACCGTGGCCCCTGTCAGGACAATCAGGTGTTACCCCAACAACAAACCATGGGTAACCAAGGAAGTCAAGGCTGTCCTGAACAGGAAGAAGCGGGCGTTCAGGAGCAAGAATGAGGAGGAGATGAGGAAGGCCCAGAAGGAAGTGAGACTGCCTGAGGGAGGCCAAGGAGGCGTACAGGAGGAAGCTGGAGAAGCAGCTGGGGCGCAACCAAGTACGGGAGGTCTGGAATGGGATGAGAACCATCACCGGACACGGGAAAGGGCGCAGCACTGTGGAGGGGAATATTGAACGAGCGAATGAACTTAACAGCTTTTTCAATCGGTTCAGCTCCCCCACCACTCCCGGCTCCTCGTCCCAGGCCCCTCCTGGCCTACAGACCTCTCCTGGCCTACAGGCCTCTCCTGGCCCTACAGACCGCTCCACTGATGCTCCCTCCTCCTGTGCTTCCTCTCCTTCCACCCCTGCCACTTCTCCCGAGCCCACTCCAAGAACTGCGAAGCTCAACGGCCCCACCTCAACCACTGGACTTCCAACTTCGCCACAACCTCCTGCTCCCACCACGACGGAGACCGTCATCACTGCAGACCTGGTGACGACAACGCTGAGGAGGCTCCGTCCCTACAAGGCGGCTGGACCAGATACGGTCTCCCCAAGACTCCTCCGAGCCTGTGCTTCGGAACTAGGGGACCCCCTGCAACAATTGTTCAACCTCAGTCTGCGGCTGGGGAGGGTCCCGTCACTGTGGAAGACCTCCTGCATTGTCCCTGTACCCAAGAAAGGACACCCTACTGAGCTCAACGACCACCGACCGGTCGCTCTTACCTCCCACGTAATGAAGACCCTAGAGCGACTGGTCCTGGAGCTCATGCGTCCACAGGTGCAGGGTGCTATGGACCCTCTCCAGTTTGCCTATCAGGCCAAGGTTGGGGTTGACGATGCTGTCTTGTACCTCCTCCACCGCATACTCTCCTACCTGGACGCCGGGGGCTGTGCCGTCAGAGTGCTCTTCTTCGACTTTTCGAGTGCCTTCAACACCATCCAGCCCCAGCTCCTGCAGGATAAACTGACCTCCATGGCTGTGGACCCCTACCTCGTGAGCTGGATTACGGACTACCTAACGGACAGACCCCAGTACGTCCGTATGGGGGACTGTTTGTCTTCTATGGTGACCAGCAGCACGGGGGCGCCACAGGGGACCGTTCTGTCCCCCATTCTCTTCACCCTCTACACATCAGACTTCAAGCACAACTCGGATACATGCCACATACAGAAGTACTCCGATGACACCGCGATAGTGGCATGTATCTGGGAGGGTGATGAGGGGGGGTACAGGGCATTGGTGGCTGACTTCGTGGAGTGGTGCCAACAGAACAAGCTCCAGCTCAACGTCTCCAAGACAAAGGAGATGGTTCTGGATTTCCGGCGGGCACCTCCCTCTCCACAGCCGGTGATCATCAAAGGCACTGAGGTGGAGGTGGTAGAAAACTATAAGTACCTGGGACTGCAGCTAGACAGCAGACTGGACTGGTCACTCAACTCCAACTGTGTGTACAAGAAGGGGCAGAGCAGGATGTACTTCCTAAGGAGGCTGGCCTCCTTCAACATCTGTCCTAAGCTCCTTTTCATGTTCTATCAGTCCGTAGTCTCCAGTGTGCTGTCATACGCCATTGTGTGTTGGGGTGGGGGGGCCAGGAAAAGAGATATGGACCGTCTGAACAGACTCATCCTCAGAGCGGGCTCAGTGGTCGGGCTGAGCCTGGACTCTGTGGATATGCTTCTGGAGAGCAGGACCATGTCTAAAATAAAGGCTATCATGAACAACACCAGGCACCCCCTACACACCACCTTCTCCCAGCAGAGAAGCACCTTCAGCGGCAGACTACTGTCACACAGCGCCTCCACAGAGAGGCTGAGGTCCTCCTTCGTGCCCCGTGCCATCAGGGGGTACAATGACTCTCTCAGGAGGAGCGGGGGGGAGGTGGCGAGGTCAGCACGGGGTTGAAAATCGATTTAATTTAATTTAATTTTATACTGTTATATATATATATATATATATAATTTTTTTTATTTATTTTTTTTATACTGTTTTATATTTTAATTCAATTTTATACTGTTTAGATTTTATTTTATACTGTTTATATTTTAATACTGTAATATTTTTTATTTTATTTTTTTTAAATTTTATACTGTTTATATTTTAGTTATAGTTTAGTATATAAGTCCTGTTAGTGCTGCATGTGTCTGTCTGTTAGTGTAATGTATGTGTTGTGGTATGTCCTGTGATGTCAGTGTTTCCTTGTCTCCTGGTGTTTATCCAGTATTATTTGTTAAGTAATGCCTGAGCAGTGGATATATGCAATTTCCATCCATCCATCCATCTTCCACCGCTTATCCGGAATCGGGTCGCGGGGGCAGCAGCCTCAACAGGGAGCCCCAAACTTCCCTTTCCCGGGCCACATCCACCAGCTCTGACTGGGGGATCCCAAGGCGTTCCCAGGCCAGTGTTGAGATATAATCCCCCCACCTGGTCCTGGGTCTGCCCCGAGGTCTCCTCCCAGCTGGACGTGCCAGAAACACCTCCCTAGGGAGGAGTCCCGGAGGCATCCGCACCAGATGCCCAAACCACCTCAACTGACTCCTTTCCATGCGAAGGAGCAGCGGCTCTTCTCTGAGCCCCTCGCGAACAGCAGTGTTTCTCACCTTATCTCTAAGGGAGACACCAGCTATCCGCCTGAGAAAGCCCATTTCAGCCGCTTGTATCCGCGATCTCGTTCTTTCGGTCATGACCCATCGCTCATGACCATAGGTGAGGGTAGGAACGAAGATTGAACGGTAGATAGAGAGCTTTGCCTCTCGGCTTAGCTCCCTCTTTGTGACAACAGTGCGGTAAAGCGACTGCAATACCGCTCCTGCTGCCCCAATTCTCCGTCCAATCTCACGCTCCATTGTTCCCTCACTCGTGAGCAGGACCCCAAGATACTTAAACTCCTTCACTTGTGGAAGGACCTCATTCCCCACTTGGAGAAGGCATTCCACCGGTTTCCTGCTGAGGACCATGGCCTCAGATTTGGAGGTGCTAATCCTCATCCCCGCCGCTTCACACTCGGCTGCAAACCGGACCAGTGAGCGCTGCAGGTCACAGGCTGATGACGCAAACAGGACCACATCATCTGCAAAAAGCAGTGATGCAATCCTCAGGCCACCAAACTGTAACCCCTCCTCACCACGACTACGCCTCGATATCCTGTCCATGAAAATCACAAACAGAATTGGTGATAAAGCGCAGCCCTGGCGAAGACCAACAGCTACTCGGAACAAGTCCGACTTACTGCCGAGAACCCGAACACAGCTCTCACTTTGGGCATATAGGGATTGGATGGCCCTGAGAAGAGGCCCCCTCACTCCATACTCCCGCAGTATTTCCCACAGTATATCCCTGGGGACACGATCATATGCCTTCTCCAAGTCCACAAAACACATGTAGACTGGATGGGCATACTCCCAAGCCCCCTCTAGGATCCCTGTGAGAGTAAAAAGCTGGTCCGTTGTTCCACGACCAGGACGGAACCCACATTGTTCCTCCTCAATCTGAGGCTCGACAATCGGCCGGACCCTCCTTTCCAGCACCTTGGAGTAAACTTTCCCAGGGAGGCTGAGGAGTGTGATGCCCCTGTAATTAGCACACACCCTCTGGTCCCCCTTTTTAAAAAGAGGAACCACCACCCCAGTCTGCCACTCTTTCGGCACTGTCCCAGATTTCCACGCAATGTTAAAGAGGCGTGTCATCCACGACAACCCCTCAACACCCAGAGCCTTCAGCATTTCCGGGCGAATCTCATCAATACCCGGGGCTTTGCCACCGTGCAGTTGTTTAACTACCTCGGTGACTTCTCTCCGAGAGATTGACTCTGATCCCCCATCATCCTCCAGCTCTGCCTCTGCAACAGAGGACGGGCTAGTTGGGGTAGTTGGGTAGTTGGTAGCAATTTCCTTCGGGATTAATAAAGTATCTATCTATCTATCTAATATAATCATTTCATTAGATAACAAAAAAATCAGGTTATAGAAATGATAATAAATCAAGTAGCATGACTAGAATTAAAACATGTTGAAGTGATATAACTAAATGGTGTGCAATGTGATCGAATAGCTTATACTCATTTAACATTAACACATTGTGTGTAATGTACATGAAAAAGTCATTTAGGTTTAACAAGTGATAATTATGTACCCTGAACATGAATAACCCTTTTTAGAGTAAACATAATTTTAATATGTGCAACCGACGTACATATTTTTTTTATGTTTATCCAACAGACTTTTTTTTTCAGTGCATGAAAAGCTTCAGAAAAACTGATGTCTGCCATCCAGCATCGTGAACAGATCGTGTATCTGTTGACGGGAATGCTGAAACAATCTCTAGGTGATTGTGAAACCAAGAGATTCGGGTGGTTTCACAATCCTCTCCAGGGTGCAGTTGTCCCTATTTCTTAGACACTTTTTTTTACCACATGTATTGTTGTGCTTTGACACTGAGCTCTTTAAACAGCCAGTCTCGTTAGCAATAACTTTTTCTGTTTCGCCCTGCTTGTGTAAGGTGTCAAAGTTCATCTACTGGACACCTGTCAGGATTGCAGCCTGGATTGTGTAATCTACTGATCTAATTAATTCAATGAGCACCCTGTTATGGTTGCTCTGCTTGTTCTTACGTTTTTTTCTAACTCTTTTACTTTATTATTACTTGTTTCTCACTTATTTTCAGCAAGAAATGCTCAGTTTTTCAGACACTGCAGACAAAGGTATAGAATCATGTCAAAAATCACAGTCAAAAAGGTACTCTCAAACCACTGGAGCACAAGCTTGGAGTCATCGGGACCCTGAAACACAGGGCTGACTGTCCAGCTAGTCCAGCTAATCAACAAGCTCTGTGGCATGAAAAGGAGGGAGTGTTAACACTGAAGAGGAAGGAGCAATTAGCTAAAGCTCAACTGTTAACTAACAAGACTAAAACCAAGACACAGAAGACTCCTGTTCCCAAACTGGACAGGAAGACGTGCTCCTGAACCTGAAATCCACCTCGGTGACGTTTCTCAACCACGAGGTCTGGACGGCTTCATCACACACACACACACACACACACACACACACACACACACACACACACACACACACACACACACACACACACACACACACAGAGGACCTTCGCCGTCTGGAGGCTCCAGCTCCTCTTCCTCCTCACACACCCGCTGACCGAACAATACCGCCCTCCAGTGGCGGCTGTGAGAACATCCCAATCACTTCTACCCTGAACAGCTTTAAAGAACAGTGTGTGTGTGTGTGTGTGTGTGTGTGTGTGTCAGTGCTAACAGTCTGAGCGTGTCATCAGCCTCCAGTCGGGCCCCCCCGTGGACTGGGGTGAGGTCCCTGAGGAACAGTTTTCACCGTTGTTTCAAGTTTCAAGTTTCAAGTTTATTTATTTTTATATAGCCCACATTCACAAGCAATGTCTCAAAGGGCTTTACAATCTGCACATGGACGATATCCCTCTGACCTTTGTGCACTGCAAGCAGTGCGACCCTCGCATCGGATAAGGAACAACTCCCCCCAAAAACCCTTTTAACAGGGGAAAAAATGGATGGGAGAAACCTCAGGAAGACTGCAGAGGAGGGACCCCTCTTCCAGGAGTGGACAGACGAAGCAATAGATACCGCATGTACAGATTAACAACACAATAATAATAACAGTAACAATAACAGTAACAATAAATGTATAACAAAGGCATGCCGATCCATCCAGTAGAGCGAGTCACCACCAGCCGATGAAGCACACAGAGGTCACCGATTGCTGAGGATCCACCACTCTGAGGACAGACCAAACAGTGCCTAAGTCATTCAGCTCAAAAAAGTTAAAGTCAAGGTTACTCTGGCAAAACCCCAAAACCACAGCAGAACCAACTGAGGCAGAACCAGCACTCCCCTAGTGGATGGTGAAACAGGACCACTGTACAGCTTGTGCTATCGCCAGCCATGGAAGCAGACAGAGGTAGCCGATTGCCGATGATCCACCACACAAAGGCCTGTGAGAGAGAACAGCAGAAGAAGGAAGAGAAACAGAGATAGCAGAGATAGCAGGGGCGAGAGTGGTGCTAGAGGGACCAGAATAGCAGAGAATTAATGGGAGGCAGGGGCCTAACTAAGAAATCCTATGACTCGTCGGCAGGACTAGGCTAAACCTAAACATTGAGACCGCCATCCCCGATATTACTTATATGTTAGGTCGAACAGATATGTTTTGAGTCTAGATTTAAAGACATTTACAGATTCAGACTGTCTAATATTTATAGGGAGGTTATTCCACAAGAAAGGGGCACGATAGGAGAAGGCCCTCTGGCCAGCTGACTTCTTTTTAAATCTAGGAACACACAAGAGACCAGTATTCTGAGAGCGGAGAGCCCTAGTCGGCGTATAAGGTTTAACAAGATCAGACAGATAGGTTGGTGCAAGCCCATTAAGGCTTTTGTATGTTAGTAAGAGTACCTTAAAATCGGATCTAACATGAATCGGGAGCCAGTGTAATGCAGCCAAAACTGGGGTGATATGGTAGTCTGTGTAGGTTCTCAGTCATCAGGTCTGGTCATCCAGAAGCTGTTGAGTCGATCCACTGGATTTAAGAAAGTTCTGAAGACGTTTCGTCTCTCGTCCAACAGACTTCTTCAGTTCAGAGGGGGGCTGATCATGTCCCAGATTATTAACCCTGTGGGGTGTGGTCAGTGCTTTTCACATTCCAACGACCGTCGATGTGAAACTCACATCTCAACGACCCCCTTTAACACCCCCACCAACAATCGTTGAAGAGCCAGACGGGTTTAACGACGGTCGTTGGAATGTGAAAAGCACTGACCACACCCCACACTGTTAATAATCTGACCACAGCCCACAGGGTTAATAATCTGACCACACCCCACAGGGTTAATAATCTGACCACACCCCACAGGGTTAATAATATGACCACACCCCACAGGGTTAATAATCTGACCACACCCCACAGGGTTAATAATCTGACCACACCCCACAGGGTTAATAATCTGAACACACCCCACAGGGGTAATAATCTGACCCCACCCCACAGGGGTAATAATCTGACCACACCCCACAGGGTTAATAATCTGAACACACCCCACAGGGGTAATAATCTGACCCCACCCCACAGGGCAAGGCAAGGCAAGGCAAGTTTATTCATACAGCACAATTCCTACACAGGCAATTCAAAGCGCTTTACAAAGGCAACACAACACAAGAACACTTTAAAGATAAAAGGGGATTAAAACAAGACAATAAAATATCAATAAAAGCAATGAAAATAGAAGTCATTTAAACAGGAGAATAAACTATTTAAATTATAACAACTGATTAAAAAATGCAGATAATTAAATTCAGGAAAATACTGCGGTAATATTTTAAATTCTATCCTTTGACTCACAGGAAGCCGGTGTAGTGACTTCAGGACTGGAGTGATGTGGTCCAGTTTTCTGGTGTTTGTAAGGACTCTGGCGGCAGCGTTCTGGATCAGCTGCAGCTGCCTGATTGATTATTTATGTGGACCTGTACGGACACCATTACAGTAATCTATCCTACTGAAAATGAAAGCATGGACACGTTTTTCTGTGTCTTTTTGAGACAGAAACCCCTTAATACGAGCAATGTTTTTCAGGTGGTAAAAGGCAGATTTAGTTCTAGCTTTAAATGGCTGCTAAAATTCAGGTCTGAGTCAATAATTATACCAAGATCTCTGGCTTGATTTGTAGCTTTCAATGACATGAAGTCAAGGTGAGAATTGATCTTTGATCTTTCATTCTGGGGCCAAAAACAATCACTTCTGTTTTGTCTGGATTGAGCTGGAGGAAATTTTGATCCATCCATTCATTGATTTGATTGATACAGTTGCTTAATGACAGTAAGGCACTATAATCTTGTGATGACACTGAAATGTACAGTTGCTTGTCATCTGCATAAGTGTGATAGGAGATGTTGTGGTATTCCATGATTTGAGCAAGGGGCAGCATGTAGATGTTAGATAGAAGTGGTCCCAGAATGAACCCTTGTGGAACCCCACATGTGATCTGTGTCCGCTCCGACTCATGACCACCAACTGAGACAAAGTAGTCCCTGTCTTGTAGGTAAGACTTGAACCAGTTTAACACAGTGCCAGTAAGTCCCACCCACCGTTCTAGTCGGTCCATGTTATGATCAATCGTATCAAAAGCAGCACTGAGATCCAGCAGTACCAGGACGGTGGTTCTGGAGGTGTCATTATTCATGTGTATGTCATCTAAGACTTTAATAAGTGTGGTCTCAGTGCTGTGATGTGGTCGAAATCCAGACTGAAATGCATTAAAGAGATTGTTTTGCATCATAAAACTGTGAATCTGTTGAAAAACAGCCCGTTCAATGATTTTTCTTCAAAATGGAACATTTGATACGGGCCTGTAGTTACCTGTTATTGAAGCATCTAGGTTGGGCTTTTTTAGAAGTGGTTTTATTACTGCAGTTTTTAAGGACTGGGGAAACTGCCCTGATTGTAGAGAATCATTTACTATAAGTAGTACGTTAGAAGCAATGCAGTTAAAAACTTTTTTGAAAAAGTTTGAAGGCAGCACATCAAGACAGCGTGTTGTGGATTTTAACTTTAAAACTGTTTCTTCCAAGGTTTTGTGGTTTAGAAGGTTAGAATTTTCAAGATAAGCAGGACAACAAGGTGACAGTGATTTTCCCTGAGAGAGAGCCGCTAACTTTTTTTCTTATTTGTAATATTTTATCGGTGAAAAATGCTGCAAAGTCATTGCATGACTTGTTGGACAGCAGCTCAGAAGGGACTGATGCTGTGGGGTTTGTCAGTCTGTCTACAACAGAAAACAGTGTGCGAGCACTATTACTGTTTCTATTGATAACCTCGAGAGAAAAATGACTGTCTTGCATTTTTCAGTTCCTGGTTGTAGATGTGAAGACTGTCTTTGTAGATGTCATAATGAACCTGGAGTTTGGTTTTGCGCCATCTGCGCTCTGCTTGTCTACAAACCTTTTTGGGGGTTTTAACAAGCGTGGCATTTATCCAAGGTGGCTTTTCCTTGACTAACAGAACCTCGGTCTTAATCGGGGCGATGGAATCCAAAACAGCCAAGACATCAGAACTGAAAGTATTTACAGGATCATCTACAGAAGCTGAGGGCAGGCTGGGAGAGGGTGTAAAAGCCTGAGTGAATAATGCACAGGTTTTATCATTAATATAACGCTAATGATTGAAGGGGGCGAAGTGGAATTTGAGGAGAAGAAATTGTAGATGTCCGTGGAGTTAGCTGGATGCCAACATTAACAAGCCTGTTCATTTGGTCGGTGAAGTCCAGCAGTGGGGAGGAGGGGGACCGGATGGATGGTGAACTGGGTGGGGTTGGATGAAATGATTCCTCATCGGCAGTCAGCTGGTGGCAGCGGTGTGTCCTCATGTTTGCTCTGAGGTCTTTGGTAGCTACATGTGTCAGGTGGAGGGAGCGTTATCTCCTTTGCATGTTGTGGTATCTCATCCTTCTGATTAGGTTTCCATGGCAGCGGGATCAGTGCGACGCAGGAAGAAAAGACGGTTGGAGGTGAAAAGCTTTACTTCTGACTTATTTAGTGTGCAGGGGTAATAATCTGACCCCACCCCACAGGGGTAATAATCTGGGACATGATCAGCCCCCTCTGAACTGATGTTTTCCCCGTCGATCCGTTGGTGTCGGTGTGCTGACGTGTGATTCTCTATCGATCGGCCGTCGTACGACGATCATGAAGGTTCACACAGTCATGAGTGAAGCTCACTGGAGGAAGTCGTCTGTCTGAGGACCCTGATCTCTGATCCAGACCCGTGGGGGAGGAGGTCTGAGGAACCAGAAGAGTCCAAAACCCCAAACCCTTGTTTTTACGGTCTGGAGCTTTGCTAACCAGCTAAAACACGAACGCCCCCCCAGAGGTCACCTGGATCCACATGGACCACACTGTGGGGGTCACAAGGGGCAATAAATCCGTACTCCAGCATCAGGCATTGGTTGTCATGGGAACCGTAGCTAATGAAGGCCTGCTGGTAGCAGAGCGTTCCATTTCATAGCTTCGCTTCTCATCATGAAAAAAACCTGAACGTCTCACCTGAACGTCTCAGCTGAACGTCTCACCGGAACGTCTCACCGGAACGTCTCACCTGAATGTCTCACCTGAACGTCTCACCTGAACGTCTCAGCTGAACGTCTCAGCTGAACGTCTCAGCTGAACGTCTCAGCTGAACGTCTCAGCTGAACGTCTCACCTGAACGTCTCAGCTGAACGTCTCACCTGAACGTCTCAGCTGAACGTCTCACCTGAACGTCTCACCGGAACGTCTCACCGGAACGTCTCACCTGAACGTCTCACCTGAACGTCTCAGCTGAACGTCTCACTGGAACGTCTCACCGGAACGTCTCACCGGAACGTCTCACCTGAACGTCTCACCTGAACGTCTCAGCTGAACGTCTCACCTGAACGTCTCAGCTGAACGTCTCACCTGAACGTCTCACCTGAACGTCTCACCTGAACGTCTCACCTGAACGTCTCACCTGAACGTCTCACCTGAACGTGTCACTGACATGCCTCTCAGAACAATCACACACTCCAGACACACACACACACACACACACACACACACACACACACACACACACCCACACACACACACACCCTAACATCTCCCCCCACACACACACACACACTCCATCTCAACCTGACGAGCCCACCTCAAAAAGTCCTGATTGGAGGAGTGGATGTCCAGCACCGCCTACCTCTGCTCTAAAGCCCGCCTCTGCATGCCGATAGGCAGGACAGTCATGACATCATCGGTGAAAAAGGCGGAGCAGGTGTAAGAGGTGGGCAACACCTCAATGTAAGGGAACCAATCAGAGGCCTAACCCTCGGTGCCGCTTGTACACCAGGAAGACGCAGAGAGCCAATAAGGGAGAGAGGCGGGGCAGTTACTTCACAGCTCGGTGAGAGATCGGCCAATCGCCACCGAGACCAACACACGCCTGAGGCGATCTCCATTTCACACACCTGTGACATTTAGACAGGTGTGTGTGTGTGAGTGTGTGTGTTTCAGGTGTGTGTGTGTGAGTGTGTGTGTTTCAGGTGTGTGTGAGTGTGTGTGTTTCAGGTGTGTGTGAGTGTGTGTGTTTCAGGTGTGTGTGAGTGTGTGTGTTTCAGGTGTGTGTGAGTGTGTGTGTTTCAGGTGTGTTTCAAGTGTGTGTGTTTCAGGTGTGTGTGAGTGTGTGTGTTTCAGGTGTGTGTGAGTGTGTGTGTTTCAGGTGTGTGTGTGTGTGTTTCAGGTGTGTGTGAGTGTGTATGTTTCAGGTGCGTGTGAGTGTGTGTGTTTCAAGTGTGTGTGTTTCAGGTGTGTGTGAGTGTGTGTGTTTCAGGTGTGTGTGAGTGTGTGTCTCAAGTGTGTGTGAGTGTGTGTTTCAGGTGTGTGTGAGTGTGTGTGTTTCAAGTGTGTGTGAGTGTGTGTGTTTCAGGTGTGTGTGAGTGTGTGTGTGTTTCAGGTGTGTGTGAGTGTGTGTGTTTCAGGTGTGTGAGAGTGTGTGTCTCAAGTGTGTGTGAGTGTGTGTGTTTCAGGTGTGTGTGAGTGTGTGTTTCAAGTGTGTGTGAGTGTGTGTGTTTCAGGTGTGTGTGAGTGTGTGTGTTTCAAGTGTGTGTGAGTGTGTGTGTTACCTCTATCAGGATCTGGTCGGGCTGCAGGTCAGTAGAGGGAAACAAAGAGTATGTGTGTTTGGTCCAAGGCGTGTCACACAGTATGGCCAAACGTGTGGACACGACTCCATTCAGTGTGTTTTATTTATCAATCAATCAATCAATCAACTTTTATTTATATAGCGCTTAATGACATCCGAAGACATTTCAAAGTGCTTTACAGACAGAAAGCTAACGATGCCCTCCAGAACAAAGATAAGTGGTGGTGGTGGGGGGGGGGGGCACCCTCATTGAGGAAGAAACTCCAGGCAGGACCCAGACTCTGGAGGGGGGTCATCCACCTTGACCTGTTGGATGGGAAAGAAATCAAAGGAAGATAAGAACAGGTTCAGAGAGAGAGAGAGAGAGAGAGAGAGAGACAGAGAGAGAGAGAGAGAGAGAGAGAGAGAGAGAGACAGAGAGAGAGAGAGAGAGAGAGAGACAGAGAGAGAGAGAGAGAGAGAGAGAGACAGAGAGAGAGAGGTCAGATTGAGTTTAATGCCCACAGTGATCTGTTGCTGAATTGTGGGCGGGGTTTCCAGGCCTGTGGATTTCCTGTCTCCATCCCCGTTCTCCACCTGTGGAACAGAGACCAGAGACAGCAGCAGTGTGGTGCAGACAGAGAGATCTGACAGGAGTGATAACTTCTAGGAGCAGAGAAAGAAAGTGAAGGAGAGGTGACAGGAGCTCCAGAGTATCTGAGCTAGTAGACGGAGAAAAATACCCCCAGCAGCCTCGGCCTCTTCTTCTTCTTTTCCTTTCGGCTTTTCCCTTCAGGGGTCGCCACAGCGAATCAATTTCCTCCATCTAGCCCTGTCCTTTGAATCCTCTTCTCTCACACCAACTACCTTCATGTCCTCTTTCACTACATCCATAAACCTCCTCTTTGGTCTTCCTCTAGGCCTCCTGCCTGGCAGTTCAGAACTCAGCATCCTTCTACCAATATATTCACTATCTCTCCTCTGGACATGTCCAAACCATCTCAGTCTGGCCTCTCTGACTTTATCTCCAAAACCTCTAACATGTGCTGTCCCTCTGATGTACTCATTCCTGATCCTATCCATCCTGGTCACTCCCAGAGAGAACCTCAGCATCTTCATCTCTGCTACCTCCAGCTCTGTCTCCTGTCTTTTCCTCAGGGACACTGTCTCTAGACCAAACAACATCGCTGGTCTCACCACAGTTTTGTACACCTTTCCTTTCATTTTATCTGAAACTCTTCTATCACACATCACACCTGACACTTTCCTCCACCCGTTCCATCCTGCCTGGACACACTTCTTCACCTCTTTTCCACACTCTCCATTGCTCTGGACTGTTGAGCCTAAGTACTTCAAATCCTCCACCTTCTTGATCTCTTCTCCCTCTAACCTCACTCTTCCACTTGGGTCCCTCTCATTCACACACATGTACTCTGTCTTACTGCGGCTAACCTTCATTCCTCTCCTTTCCAGGACAAACCTCCACCTCTCTAGCTTCTCCTCCACCTGTTCCCTGCTCTCACTGCAGATCACAATGTCATCTGCAAACATCATAGTCCATGGAGATTCCTGTCTAGCCTCGTCTGTCAGCCTGTCCATCACCATAGCAACAAGAAGGGGCTCAGAGCTGATCCCTGATGCAGTCCCACCTCCACCTTGAACTCCTCTGTCACACCTACACACACCTCACCACTGTCTTACAGTCCTCATACATGTCCTGCACCGCTCTAACATACTTCTCTGCCACTCCAGACTTCCTCATACAATACCACAGTTCCTCTCTGGACACCCTGTCATCAGCTTTCTCCAGATCTACAAAAACACAATGCAGCTCCCTCTGGCCTTCTCTGTACTTCTCTATCAACATCCTCAAAGCAAATACTGCATCTGTAGTACTCTTTTTTGGCATGAAACCATACTGCTGCTCACAAATGTCTCACAGCTTTATTCCTCTGTAGTTGCCACAACTCTGCACATCTCCCTTGTTCTTAAAAATGGGCACCAGCACACTTCTCCTCCATTCCTCAGGCATCTTCTCACTATCTAAAATCCTGTTGAACAACCCAGTCAGAAACTCTACTGCCACCTCTCCTAGACACTTCCATACCTCTACAGGTATATCATCAGGACCGACTGCCTTTCCACTTTTCATCCTCTTCAGTGCTCTCCTCACTTCATCCTGACTGATCTTTGCTACATCCTGGTCCACAACAGTCACCTCTTCTAGTCTTTGTTCTCTCTCATTTTCCACGTTCATCAACTCTTCAAAGTACTCTTTCCATCTTCCCATCACACTACTGGCACCTGTCAATAGACCTCCATCCCTATCCTTAATCACCCTAACCTGCTGCACGTCCTTCCCATCTCTATCTGTCTTGCCAACCGGTATAGATCAGTCTCTCCCTCCTTACTGTCCAACCTAGCATACAAGTCATCATAAGCTTCTTGTTTGGCCTTTGCTACCTCTACCTTCACCTTACGCTGCATCTCCCTGTACTCCTGTCTACTCTCCTCAGTCCTCTCAGTGTCCCACTTCTTCTTAGCTAACCTCTTTCTCTGTATACACTCCTGTACCTCCTCTTTCCACCACCAAGTCTCCTTATCTACTTTCCTTCCAGATGACACACCAAGTACTCTACCTGTCTCCCTGATCACATTAGCTGTAGTTGTCCAGTCATCTGGAAACACCTCCTGACCACCCAGAGCCTGTCTTAACTCCTTCCTAAAAGTCATGCAACACTCTTCCTTTTTCAGCTTCCACCATTTCGTCTTCTGCTCTGCCTTTGCCCTCCTGATCTTCTTCACCACCAGAGTCATCCTACACACCACCATCCTATGCTGTTTGGCTACACTCTCACCTACCACTACTTTGCAGTCACTGATCTCTTTCAAGTTACACCGTCTACACAAGATGTAGTCTGCTCCTACCGCCACTCTCATCGGTCACTCTATGTTCCTGCCTCTTCTGGAAGAAAGTATTCACTACAGCCATTTCCATCCTTTTTGCAAAGTCAACTACCATCTGTCCTTCTGCGTTCCTCTCCTGGATACCAAACCTGCCCATCACCTCCTCATCACCTCTGTTTCCTGCACCAACATGTCCATTGAAGTCTGCTCCAATGACAACTCTCTCACTTCTAGGCATGCTCTGCATCACTTCATCAAAGTCCGACCAGAATTTCTCCTTCTCCTCCAGCTCACATCCTACCTGTGGAGCATACCCACTAACAACGCTGAACATCACACCTTCTATTTCTAGCTTAAGACTCATCACTCTATCTGACACTCTTTTTACCTCCAGGACATTCCTAACAAACTCCTCCTTCAAGATAACTCCTACTCTATTTCTCTTCCCATCTATACCATGATAGAACAACTTGAACCCTGCTCCTAAACTTCTAGCCTTGCTACCTTTCCACCTGGTCTCCTGGACACACAGTATGTCTACCTTCCTCCTCTGCATCATGTCAACCAACTCTCTACCTTTTCCTGTCATAGTTCCAACATTCAACGTCCCTACTCTTAGTCCTACGCTCTTGGCGTTCCACCCCAAAATAACTAAAACACACAATCCACCCCGACTCCGTAGAATTTCTCGACACTACAGCCTTTTTTTCATGAAAATAACCAAAAACAGAAAAAAAAAACCTAAAACTGGCTGTACAGCCGCGCAAATAGGCTGCACAGTAGGGCAACTGGGTTGATTTTAGTTAGACGCGTTAAAACAAAAACTCAAAATTCAGGCGTAAATTCACTGTTGGATATGCCAATCCATTTATTGCACATGATCCAAAGTATGCAGCAGCACTCAAAAACTTAAAGCAACCGTTTAAACTTATAACACAAAACAATCTGACAACGCCACTTTCTGTCTCGCACGGTCGAAAACTTTGTCTTCCCCCTATCGCACATGAATGCAGTCACAAACCCAGGAAGGTAATATTGGTTTCCATGGCAACCACCCACCAAGACAATTGACAGATTGACAGGTTTGACATGACATCATCAAAAAGGGGAATGACAATTGTGAATCATTTCATTGTAATATGTTTAAATAAATAAAGATAATAACAAAAAGCATTTTGGCTTCAACACACCAGCCCCTAATTGTGAACTGCAGGAAGCCGTGAACAATTCATTTCAATATTTACAAAATGGAGCCAATATTTATGCAAAAAAACCTCAAACCTCTGAGAGTCTTGTTTTTGTTTTTGAGTGTCTGCTTCATAAATCAAGCAAAGCTTGGTTACTTGTCTGTCCAGTGTGCTGGTTCTGGTCTTCACTCGTGCAGAGCGCACCAGTCCTTTTCTGTCAGGATAGGTCTCCAGCACTCGTCCAAGTAGCCAGGAACCACGTGGGGCTGTCGCATCAGCGACCAATACAATGTCTTCAGGCATGAGACTCCTCCTTTCCTTGCTCCACCTCTGCCGCTCCTGTAGCAAAGGTAAATACTCCCTCAGCCAGCGTTTCCAAAAAAGGTCCGAGATGTACTGGACCTGTCTCCATCTCCTTTTGAGGTACAGATCAGACTTCTCAAACAGACGAGACTCACCTTTTCATGGTGAGAATGTGGTTGGGAGTGAGAGCTTCCAGGTCGTTTGGATCTCCAGAGAGCTTTGTTATGGGGCGATCATTAAGAATGGCTTCGACTTCACACAGCACAGTTTAAAATACCTCGTCGGTTAAGGTTTGCTGGTGTAGGACAGATGTTGATGTCTGACGTATTATTCGTATGATGCACTCCCATGCGCCTCTGTGATGTGACGCGGCTGGTGGGTTAAAGTTCCACTGGATTCCTTCCTCCAGGAATGCAGATTGTATTTTGCTGTGCTTTAAAGCAGCCAGGGCTTCCTTTAACTCTCTGTTGGCACCAACAAAATTAGTTCTTGTCGGACCTTAAATGAGAGATTGGTCCTCTCCTGCAAACAAATCTGCATATAACATTTATACAGGAGTCTGTGTCCAGTGAATGAGCAACCTCCAAATGGACTGCTCTACATGCCATACAGGTGAAGATGACACCATAGCGTTTTTACATAGATCGACCCCTCTTGATTTCAATTCGGCCAAAATAATCTACTCCAACGTTGGTAAATGGAGGTAAATCAGCAACAACGCGCTCTAAGGGTAAGTCAGCCATTTTTTGCTCACCCAACTTCCCTCTATGGCGTCTGCAGAAAACAGACAGGACTTTTCTTGTCGCTGCATTGGTGTTAGTGATCCAATATTTTCTCCGTAGTCTGGAGAGAACATGGTTTATTCCACCATGGCCCACCTGTTTGTGGATGCGCTTCAATATAAGAGTGGACATATGAAGATCTTTTGTGAGGACAACAAGATGCTTGGACTCCTCCGGCATTGCTGCCCAACTCAACCTCCCTCCAACTTTGAGTAAGCCATCCTCCAGGATGGGGTCCAGCTTGTAGATGGGACTGTCTTTCTTCACTTTAGCTACACCAGATGTCAATGCAGCCAGCTCCTCAGGAATGATGGCAAATTCAGCTTTAGAAAGACCATCTAGTGTTAAACGCTGGTTTCCCAATGCAGCTTTAAAGCGTCTCATTTCCTGTTCAACATTTTCTGCATTTTCCTTTCTCAATTGGTTTCTTTTTTGACTCTTCCAATAAACTCTTCCTGATTTTCAGGATCCAAGCAACTGACCTTTTTAATCTGCTCCAGTCAGAAAAGTAGGTGATCAGTTGGTGTGTGGCACTTAGGGCATTGACCACTACTGCATTACAGGTGAGCTCCTTTTTGACCTCGGGGTCATCAGTAGCAATGCCGTCCTCCAAGATGCCATCTACATCAGACCACTCCTCCTGTGGTTTCCATAGGAACTCAGGCCCTTCAATCCAGCTTCTATCAGCCAGCAAGTCATCCACCTTAATTCCTCGTGAGGCCTTGTCTGCAGGATTCTGTGTCGTATGAATGTACCTCCACTGTGTGACGTCAGATGTTCTCCGGATGGCAGAAATCCTATTTGCCACAAAGGTGTGAAATATTTTGTCTTTGTTTCTGATGTATTTTAAAACAGAAGTGCTGTCAGTCCAGAAACAAGATTTCTCCAGGCACAACTGCATTTCTGCTCTCAGCATGGTGTCAACGCGAGCAGCAAGGACAGCTGCAGTGAGCTCTAAGCATGGGATGGTGACTTGCTTTAGTGGGGCCACTCTCGCTTTGCCGAGCATGAAAGAGACATGAGACCTGTTGCTGTTGTTCCATATTTTCAGGTAGGTCACTGTACCATATCCGCTTTCACTGGCATCAGTGAAGTGATGTAACTGGCCACGGGTGGATTCACCAAAGTCTGCTGGCTTGAGGCACCTTTCAACTTTAAATTCCCTCACTCTTCCCAGTTCTCCCAACCATTTTGTCCACTGCTGCTGGAGAATTGGGTGGATTTCATCATCCCATCCATAGTTCCTCCAACACAATTCTTGCAGTATGAGCTTGGCTGGTAGTGTGAGTGGGGCAAGAAAACCTAGCGGGTCGTAGATAGAGCTGACCATAGATAAAATTCCGCGCCGAGTAGGCAGCTGTTCTTTGAGTGCCAACTTGAACTTGAAAGTGTCACTCTCAACACACCATTGAAGTCCAAGAGCCCTCTCATTTGCAGTTGGTCTCTGTCAAGGTCCAATTCATGTAGATGCGTGGACCAGTCTTCTTCAGGAATGGACAGCAGCACTCCACGATTGTTGCTGACCCATTTGGTCAAATGGAAGCCCCCCTTTTGGCACACATCTGTCAAATCCTTGACCATTTTAACTGCCTCGTTCTCTGTCGGCAAGCTCTTAAGACAGTCGTCCATGTAGTAGTTTCTATTGACTGTGTCAACTACATCTGCAGGAAAAATGTGGCGGTTGTCTTCTGCTGTCTTTCGGAGTGCATAACAAGCACAGCTGGGAGACAACACTTTACCGAATAGATGCACAGTCATCCTATATTCTGCTGGTTCTTGGGACACGTCTCCATCTGGCCACCACAAAAACCGCAGAAAGTCTCTGTCTTTCTGTGCCACATTGACTTAATGGAACATTGCTTTTACGTTAGCCATTAGGGCTACAGGCTATTTTTGGAATCGTGTGAGGACTCCTAACAGGGTGCTGGTGAGGTATGGACCTTGCAGAAGCTCCTTATTTAAAGATTTTCCTCTGTATTTTGCCCCACAGTCAAATTCCACACGCAGTGTTTTCTTCTTGGGATGGTATACCCCATGGTGTGGAATGTACCACATTTTACCATCTGAACGTTCCAGTTCATGTTCAGGCACAATTTCAGCATAACCTTTGCTGATTACATCATTCAGAAAGTTTTTGTACTCTCTGTGAAACTTTTCATCTCTCCCAAACCTCCTCTTCAGCCCAATTATACGTTGCCTAGCAACACACTGTTTGATAGACATCTTTCTTCTTAAAGGGAAGCTCCAAGGTGTAGTGTCCATCTTGAAGCTTGCAAGAATCAGTTATAATTTCCATGAACTTTATATCATCCCATGACATTTCTTCTTTGTCCTCTGATGACCTCTCATTAAAATCATGGTTGTACTGATTCTACAGCAACTCCTCCAAGTGTGTTGTGGAGGTCCTGTTGACAGTAACACTCTCATCTTGCTCACTGTAGCTGGAAAGGGGACCGTTAATGACCCACCCCAACAAGGTCTTAATGGCATATGGCCCATTGCCACGACTGGTACCAATGCCTCTAAACTACTTGAACCGTGGGAAGTTGTGAACAATCAATAGCTCAACGTCGGCTTGAATGCGTGGGAGAACAACTCCATTCGGGCTCATGGTTAGAAGGCCGATTTTTGCTTTCCTTCCGTTCAGATTCAATTTCTTCATCAGCGCTTCAGAACAAAATTTGCCAGTGCTGCCAGGGTCAAGGAATACATAGGTTTCAATTATTTTGTCACCTTTGCTGGACTTTACCTATACAGGTAGGATGGATAGAATGCCATTGCTGTCACCGGCCCCCGTTTGTCCACAAGAAACTTGTGTGTTGCTCACTGCTTGTTTCTTCGGCTGGTTCGTGTTGCTTTCTCTCTCTTTAAAGTCAATATGGAGAAGACTGGGATGTTTTTTGTTGCACATCTTGCAAATCAAACGTTTGTCACAATATTTGCTTATTTGTCCACAACAAAGGCAGCCAAAACAGATTCCTTTTTGCTTTATAAAAGAAACCTTGTTCCTGTGGGACTTCATCTCCATCTGTGGACATTGATCGAGATGGCATGTCAAGTTCTCATGTACTGCACCGTTTCCATGGCATTACAACACTGGCGGAGGAATAGTGAGTAAGCTTGCAGTATTACTTGTATTTCTTTCTACGCAGTGTATGAATGCCCTGACAAAGGTTTTGAACTGTAGTGGATCCCCATCAAAACATGGAATCTCCCTGGGTGGCAGTAGGTGAGAAGTTTGTTGTTCCATTAACATGGCTGTGATTTCATTTTGTTTTTGCAACAGGTCATATATAGTTGAGGTTTCGTTAGGTAGATAGGAAATTAGAGGCCTTGTCACAGTATGGTTTGGGTAGGTAGTGGGGTTATTGTCATGTACTGCATTCCAAGGTAAGTATTGTTGGTCAGATTCGTTATTGGATGGTGGAGGTTGTTCTTGTCAAGGTGGTTGTTGAGTTTGCATGCAGGCTTGCTGCTGTGGTGTTTCTGTTTGAATAGGTGTTTGCTGCACCTGAGTTTGGGCATGTGGTTGGATAGTTTGCTGTGTGGCTGGTACATACTCTCTGGCTTGTGGATGAGTCTCTGGCGAGATGAATGAGACTGAATGTTCTTTTGGTCTTGCTCCTTCCCTGAAGTATGAGTCCGTACCATCAGTGTGTGTCTGTGAAGGGTTGGACGGGGAGATTTTAGCACTGCTATTTTGGCATTTGCAGCTGCCAGTTGTGCATCAATTTGCATTTTCTCCTTTGTCTTTCTTAGCATTTCTCTTTTTTGTGACATTTCCATTTGCAGCCCTTCCTCCTCTTTCTCAATGCCATGCTTTTCTTGTAGTGTTGCAGCACGTATGGCTAGGGCAGCTCTCTCTGCTTCTGCCTGCCTGCAAGCTGATGAGGTGCTGGACCTGCTGGATCTGCTAGTTGCAGACATGGTGTAACTTTTATGAGTGGATTTTGTGCTTTCAACATTAGAAATGCTGTCATTCGGCTGAATTTCATTTCCCACATCATCCTCATCATTCTGCTGCACAGTTTGGGTTTTTGGTCCATTCATTTAACTCCTCAATAAATTCATTGACATTGATCATTTTGGCTTGGAACCATATGTCATGTTTGCTCTGTTCCATAGGAGGGATTAGTGGCAACAGAGCATTCTGTGCATCTCGGGCATCTTTGCACAGGTTGACATATTTCATGAATTTGTTTTGAACTTCTTGTTTGCATCATCCTCCTCTTTGCATTAACTCTCCAATTGTTTTCTGTAAATTTGTTGCCTTTGTGAACTTTGATTTTCTCTCCTTTTGTAATGAGTCAATTTTCTCCATTAGGGCCTTGGGGGTTAATTTCACCTTGCGTTTTGTGACAACTTGTGATTCGTGTTCACTGTGAGCACTGCGACCTGTGGACTGTTTTTCAGCCTCTGTGGACGGCATTCCACCCTCTGAAGGGTCAAACATTATTTGCATCGCATGATCATTTGAGCGCGTAACATGTGCGTCGGCCATGGGGGGCTCTTCAACCACGTTTGGCTCACTTTGAACCAGAACACCATTATCGGACTCATCTGGGCCCAGAATACCATTATGGGGTACTCTACCTGTGTGCTCCTGTGTGCTGTCTTCACTCAACTGCTGGCTGTCTAGGTGGAGTCCTGCTAATGACATTCAGTTTGTTGATAATTGGCGGACTTTTTGGGGAAAACCCGGTCTCATCAGGAGAGACGGCATACATCCCACTTGGAATGGCGCTGCTCTCCTGTCAAAAAATCTGACCACGTTTATTTCTGCCCCAAAACCATGACCCAGAGTTGAGACCGGGATGCAGAGTCGCAGTCTTAAACAAGTCTCTGCACTCCTAGAACGGTCACCCACTGTACCTTCACCCACTGTAATGTTACCCACTACACTTTCACCTACTGTATTGTCACCCACTGTACACACCATTGAGACTGTGTCTGTCCCTCGACCATTTAAAGTTAATTCATGCAAATTCAAGTCATTTCAAGTCCAGAGGAAAGCAACTGGACATCCAAATTTAATAAAAATCAAAACCAGGACTTCAACAGCTCTGGAGTACAAAACAATAAAATGTGGTCTCCTAAATATTAGATCTCTGTCTTCAAAAGCTGTTTTAATCAATGACATTATATCAGATTATCCAATAGATTTATTCTGTTTAATGGAAACCTGGCTAAGTGAGGATGAGTATTTTTCCCTAAATGAAGCTACTCCTCCGAGTCACCTAAATTATCAGATCCCTTGAGTCTCAGGCAGAGGTGGAGGAGTTGCATCAATTTTTAATTCCTTGCTAGAATTGAGCCCTAAACCAAAAATTATCTTCAATTCATTTGAAAGTCTTAGTCTGAGCCTATCAAACCCAATCCAGAAACTACTTCAGCCCCTATTATTTGTCATCATCTATCGTCCTCCTGGTCCATACAGTGACTTTCTATCCAAATTTGCCGATTTCTTAACTAGTTTAATTCTTAAAACTGATAAGGTCATAATTGTTGGTGATTTCAATATTCACGTGGACGACAGTAATGATAGCCTCAGTAGGGCATTTATGTCATTACTAGACTCCATAGGCTTTAGTCCGTGTGTACAGGAACCTACCCACCAGTTCGAGCATACTCTGGACTTAGTCTTGATTTATGGGATTGAAATTGAGGGGTTGGTCATCTTTCCTCGTAATCCTATCCTTTCTGACCACTGCCTGATAACTTTTGACATTCGGCTATTGTGTAATTGTCTTCCTGCAAAGAACGTTTGTACTAGAAACTTATCAGATCATACTATTTCTAAATTCAGGGAAGAAATCCCAAGTATGCTTAATCTAATCCCACTACTGAACTACACAGCGGGTCATTTTCTGAACTCAGTTAATGCTAGCCCAACTCAAATTGATGAGTTTGTTGATGTTACTTCAGACTCTCTGTGAAAAACCTTAGATTTAATTGTTCCACTAAAAAATAAGACTATAAAACAGGGGATGCGAGCTCCCTGGTTTACTTCTCATACCCACCAATTAAAGCAAGAATCCCGACAACTTGAGAGGAAATGGCGTTCTACTAAATTAGAAGAATACCGCACTGCGTGGCATGATGGAAATGAAATAACCCCGGCTATAACAGCCCCCGAGCTCTCCCTCACTGACTTCCCACCTCTCCCTCCTCCCACATCCCTCCCACCACCAACTGAACCAGAGGGGGACCCTAGGGGACCCTTGTCCCATCCTGTCCTCCCAGCGCGTAGCCCCACCCGGGAGGTGGTCGCTGCGGTTCACCACAACCCGGTCATCACACCCACCCCTCCCTCCCCTGAACCCTCCCCACCTCACGGCATCCCTACCTCCCCTCCTTACGTCCCCCCTCCCTTCCCCTCCTTCACCCATAACCCATTGTTCCCCCCTTCCGCTCCCCTCTTTCCATCCCGTACCCCCCCCCCCACCTCCGTTAGCACCTCGTCTCCCCACTGTCAGATACACCAATGTAATAGCCCCGGCAAATGACTCCATCACCTTTTCTCCTCTCTCACCCACAGACACTCTGGACGTCCGGTCCACTGAGCCGGAGCCGCCACTCCCAAACTGGTCCGGCAGCCCTCCCCCCATCCCTGCCGCAACAAAAAGTGATCAGACAGTGATGATGAGTGATATTCATGTAAGCGAACCACTGCTTAACTCATCCATTGTATCTGAGTCGATCACTGTTGCCTCAAGGGAGCCCCCAGTGGCAACTCCACGCTCGCCTGGACGTCCGGAGCCTCACCGACACCCCACCACTTTCCGTAAAACCTTGGACTGGTCCCTCACGGTTCACAAACACAACCTCATCATCGATGACTCGAACCTTTCCCGAATCCCTACTTTTAAGCACCCCGATATTCAAATTGACAATTTCCCCGGCGCCACCTTCCTTCAATTCGATTATCAAAAAACTCCCACCACAACCCACCCCCCACACCATCATCATCTCGGCTGGCCTTAACAACTGCCTTCAGGAACAGGTCCCACTGACCAGCTGGAAACAGCTGCAGCAGTTGTTGAGGACAGCCCAATCCACCTTCCCCTCTGCCAAAATTTACATTCCTGTCATTAATTTCTCTGATCAATTATCCACCCGGAAACAAACTCTGATCAATAAATTAAATCAAACAATCATCAGTAAATGCACATTTTTACCCGAACTCGACCCCTCACTTTTTCAGGTTGTGGACTCGGACCCCATTCACTGGACTCCCCAAACCGCCTCCACCATCCTCCACTACTGGTGCAAACAGTTAAACTTCTAGTGGGGGGTGAAAGTGCAACCACGACCCCCCCATCTCCACAACCCACATAGTAATGTTTTGAATCTTTGTTCCACTTTTCAACTCACTCTTGAAATTAGACAGTTACTAGAAAAAGGACTCACCTTCATCCCCACTCCAACCCCTCCCTCCCGACTGGACCTCCATCTCTTCCATAGACGCCTTTTCCTAATAGACCACTTTGGGACATCCCAAACGCAAGAACCAGTGTCGTTCGTTGGGCCGTCCAGGTGGGAACCGAACCCGGACTTGGCATCCCCGGACCTCCGGGACCTGGTGGATGCCAACCTCCGCTCCCTCAGCCGCTGGCTTCCACACACCTCACACACACCCAACATCACACAACCACAACCACACATAATTAAACAATTATCATCCAACAAACATATAATTATAAAACCAGCGGACAAAGGCGGCCAAATTGTCCTCCAGGATCTCAACAATTACATCCTGGAGGCAAACCGACAACTAAATAATCGGACTTATTATAAAAAATTGGAACAACCATTACAATTAGAAACACAGACCATCATCCGCAACATCATTACAGATCTTTGAATAAAAAAATTCATCAATTACAAACAAAAAACCTACCTGGACGGCCCAGACGAACCCCGACCGCGTCTTTTCTACTTCCAAAAATTCACAAACCGCCCCAAACCTGGACGGGCCCCTCGGTGGTCCCAGTAGGGAGACCCATAGTCAGTGATTGCGGGTCCGAGTCCCAACGCATCGCTGAATACATAGACCACCACATCAACCCCCTCTCCCAGCTGCACCCCAGTTACATCAACGATACGTAAACATTTGTCCACCGTCTGTCTTCCCTCCAGGTCCCGCCCCACACTTTTCTCTTTTCAATAGACATCGACTCCTTATACACCAACATAGAAACCCACCTCGGCCTCTCTGCCATCAAGAACATTTTCCTCCGTTACCCCGACCCCACCTAACCCGACTCCGCCATTTTACAACTTCTAGAAATAACCCTCACCCGGAACTATTTCACCTTCAACAACCAGCACTACCTCCAGGTCTGTGGCTGCGCGATGGGAAGGAAATACTCCCCCTCATACGCCGACATCTATCTGGCCGAGTGGGAGGGATCCGCTCCCCGCAACTGCCCCCACCAGCCCCTTCTCTACGTGAGGTATCTAGATGATATTTTTGGGCTGTGGGACGGATTAGAGGCAGAATTTCTACAATTCATTTACATCCTGAATTCCCACCATCCCAAGATCAAGTTAAAGCACAAGATCCACCAGGACTATATGGAGTTTCTAGATACCACCGTTTTTTTACATGAACATACTCAAAAACAGAAGAAACTGGCCACAAAAGTTTATTTTAGAGGAGAAGGACCGACATGCCCTCCTTTTTAAAACTTCTTACCACCCGAGGCACACTTTTAAGGGGGTAATCAAGTCACAATTAATCCGCTCCCACAGGATCTGCACCTACCTGAAGGATGTGGAGGAGGCGACCAAAGTGTTAGTCAGTGCAATTGGGCCGCGGGGGTATTCGAGGCGCTTCCTTAGGAGTATTAAGGCGGAGGTTATTGCAGCCCCCCCCTCCAACTAGCACTCCCACCCCGGTCAGCACAGAAACCAATCAATTTCTCATCCCCCTGGTCACCACATATTCTCAGTCCACACAACCCCTCCTCAGCACCATACATCACAACTTCTCCCACCTACAGTTGACACACCCGTCCCTGGGGGGCTGCCGTCTGATCTCTGCCTACAGGAGGAACAAAAACCTCAAAGACCTCCTGGTCCACGCAGCCCTCAAACCAGTCACTCCTGGGGAGGCGTCTCGAGCCCGGGAGATACATTTTATCCAAACCCGCTACATTTTTAATCCCTTCAGTCAGGCTGGTTCCAACCTCTAGCAGGCCCCCACACCCGGCACCTCGAACGCTGTCTACACCATCAGATTTTGGGCCTGCCAGAAACTGTACATCGGGGAAACAAAAAAGCCATATTTTTACGGCTCAAACAGCACTTTTATATTATGAAAAGCGGAGCAGGAAATAACGTTTTATACAACCATTTTAAAACCCACGGAAAACACAATGTTCAGAGCCTGGGGATTGAGAGCGACAGCCGCTGGTGTGTCACGCAACGCCGTGCAGCTGAAAGACACTGGATCCGAAAACTGGACACAATTGAACCCCACGGCCTGAACAAAAAATCTAATTAAATATTTTATTCCATTTTACCCAATTTCTTTTAGGTTCCACACTATTTTAAACACTAAACTCAAACACTTTGTTTTAGGCCCAAGTTCCTCTTAAATTCCTTTCATGGTTTCCTAGTGCTCTCCCTAAGCCCCCCCCCCCCTCTTTTTTCGTTTCTTATTGAATACCCCCCCCCCTTTTTTTTGTGCTTTTTGGTTTCCATTTCCAGTCCATATTCATCTTAGGTATTTAATTTCAAATACCTATGAACTCCGATTGTCAATTTCATTAATCTATTTTAATTTATTGTATTTATATTATATTATTTATTATATTTAAGCCTAACAGAAATATAAAGAATGAATTCTGGAATATTTGTAATTTTGCATGTAATTTTATTATATATTAAAAATACTAAGAATGTGGTGGGGGAGGACCTCTTCTTGTTGTTGTGCGTCTCCCTTGTTATTTATGAAATGTTTGTACAGTAAATAATCAAAGCAACACCAATTTTCTATTTTATTCAACTTATATTTCTGTTAATGGCACCTTCCCTTTAGTTTACAAAAAAATATTTATTTAAGCTAATTTTTAAGAGTTCTCTATTCCTTATTTCTATATTTATGGATAATATCAACTATTTTTTCTTTATTTAACATTCTTTGTCTCTTTAGATAGGTCAATAATAGTCATTTCCTTAATCCGCTTACACAGGTCGCGGGGGAGCCGGTGCCTATCCCGGCAGTCTCAGGGCGTGAGACGGGGACACTCCAGGCACGACACCAGTGTACCGCGGAGCCACATAGAGACAAACAATCACTCACACACGCTCACACCTACGGTCAATTTGGGATCGGCCAATCAACCTGAAGGTGGGGGTGGGGATAAGATTCACCCAGCAAGGGTCAGATTCATAACCAACATGTTGTTGGAGGTGGGAGGAAGCCGGAGAGAACCCACACAGACAGCATGCGAACTCCGCACAGAGTGGGACTCGAACCCGGGCCCGCAGTGTTGTGAGGCAGCAGCACTAACCACTGCGCCACCGTGACATCAGGTCAATAATAGTAAAGAATAAGTTAAGATGAAATATGAATTTAGTAATCTTATAAAACAAATAATTGTACTTTAATGAATTGAGTAAAAATTTGGAATGTTGATCGCCCTTCTGGTTTAGAACAAACAACATGTTGGTTATGAATCTGACCCTTGCTGGGTGAATCTTATTTTAAGAATACAAAACCCTTTTAGAAATAAAATAAAATATGCAGTTAAAGGTTAAACTTTTATTTATTGTATATAATTTTAATAACGTAGCACTTAACAAAAGTTTTATCATTATTATACAGATTTCAGAAAACAGGATGAGATATTGCTGTCCTTGTGGGAGGACATACAATTAACTTGTCGGTGAATGGTGGATGGGAGACCTGAAGAATTGAATTTATGGGATGCATCATCAGTAGTGTTCCTCTGGGTCATGGGGTGTTTCGGCCTTTTACACTATACACCCTCCCCAGAGGCGGCCAGCTGCAGGATGATCAGACCCGGGATCTTCAACTAATTCAGAATGCTGCCGCCCGTGTTCTGACCAGGACCAGTGCCAGGGACCATATTTCTCCTGTGCTGGCTTCTCTGCACTGGCTTCCTGTGAAAGCTAGGATAGATTTTAAAATACTCCTCCTCACTTACAATGCCCTTCGTGGCCAGGCACCGACCTAACTGAAGGAACTTTTAGTTCCTTATAATCCATCTAGAGCATTACGCTCTCAACATACTGGCCTACTGGTGGTTCCTAGAATTTATAAAAGTAGGACGGGGGGTAGAGCCTTTTGCTATCAAGCCCCTCTATTGTGGAACCACCTCCCTACCTCAGTTTGGGGGGCAGACACCCTCTCACTATTTAAGACTAGACTTAAAACTTTTCTTTTTCATAAATTTTACAATTAATGGCAACTCAGGTTACTACATTTATATTCATATAGACCTACACTGCTGGAGACTCAACATCCAGACTCACTGAGTTCCTCTCTCCTCTCCCTTCTCTCCAACCATCTCTGTTACTCCTCCTCCTCTCTGACCTCACTCTCCAAGTCTCCAATCACACCGTACTAACTAAACTTCTTCCCTGGAGTCTCTGTGCTCTATGTTCTCCCAGGTTTTTCTCAGGTTCACCCCTCATCCACCCATCTGCTATGGACCTGCTCTTCCCATCCCACCAGTACCACCCCTAACCTAATTATCGGCTGGGGTCCGGCTTCCTTTTTCCTCCGCGCCACCATACTGTTCCACCCCTCATCCACCCATCCGCTGTGGACCTGCACCTCCCATCCACCAGTATCACCCCTCACCTAACCATCGACTGGGGTCCTGCTGCCTGTCTTCCTTGGTGTCATCTTACTTTTCCACCCCTCATCTGCCCAGCCGCCGTGGACCTTCCTCTGTGGACCTGCACCTCCGAGCCCACCAGTATCACCCCCATCTCTCCATGTGCTGTGCACCTTATCCTCCAAGCCCACCAGTACCACCCCTCAACTATCCATCGGCTGGGGTCCTGCTTCCTTTCTTCCTCCGTGCCGCCATACAGTCATCCACACAGCTGTAATTGTGCCTTGACTTTAGCAACCTTAACCTTATTGATACTGCCTCTATCTGGCCTATCTGTCACTCTCTCTCTGTCTCTCTCTCTCTGATGCTGTTCTTGTCTTCCTTTGATTTCTTTTCCACCCAACCGGTCGAGGCGGATGGCCGCCCAAAAGAGTCTTCCCTCTTCCTCATGGAGGGAGTTTTTGCCCGCCACTGTCGCTTATGCTTGCTCTGGAGGGTTCAGTTGGGTTTCTCTGTCTGTTAAAGCGCTTTGAAATGTCTGCTGTCATGATTAAGCGCTATATAAATAAAACTTGATTGATTGCGTCCCAAGCTCAATTAGCCATGAGAGTCACCTTGTTGTCAAGTGGCGGACATCTCAGGGGACTATGCATGGCAGGGGCATCCTGTTCCCTGAGTCAAGCCTAGACTAACCGCATACCTCCTGGTCACACTACTTGGGAGCCCAACTGGGGTCGTTCCTCTTCAGTCAGAGCCACTGGCTGCTTCTTTCTGTTGCCTCTGAAGCTGCTTTGATGGCTGTTTGCTGGTTCTTGCCACTAACTCCCAAGTCCCTCAGTAGTCCTGTGGTACATGTTCCCACAAACCCTCTGCACCCAACTTCCAGTGGGCAGACTTCCACGTTCCAGCAGCTTGCTCGGAATACCCCTGGTGTTCCTGCTCATATGCCTCCTCCTTGGAATCCTCCCAGGGTACAGTGCGTTCGACTATGTATACCTTTTTTGAGGAAGGGGACCAGAGCACTAAATTAGGCCTCAAGGTGGTGGTGGCGATCTCTGAGGGTAACACCAGCTGTTTGCCAATATCTGCAAGCATCTTCCAGTCACGAGCTTGGCATAGCTGGCTTCTCTCTGATGGTGTAGGGTTGCTCCTAGTAGCTGGGTCCCCTTCACGAACAAAGTCAGTTGCCCATGAGGTGTTAGATGTTGGTAGTGGTAAGGCATTGATGCTGGATCGTTTTACCTCCAGAGTGGAAGCAAGGCTCTTCAAGACTTGGTTGTGGCGCCAAGTATACCGTCCTTGGGTGAGGCTAGTTTTACACCCGGTGACTATGTGCCGAAGGGAGGCTGGCTTGGTGCACAGGATGCACCCAGGATCATCGCCAAACCACTGGTGGAGATTAGTCGGGGTTGGAAGGACGTCAAAGGGGGCTCTAATGGCAAAACTAAAGCTCCTTGCTTCCATGGCCCATACATCCCTCCAGCTCAACCTCCTCCTTTCGACACTGTCCCACCATGTCCACAGACCCTGTTTGCCGAGGGCGACTGCTTTGGCCCATCTTGCCACCTCTTCCTGAAGCCGCACTTCCTCCACCACCATCTTCCTCTGTGCAGGAGCAGTGGCATTTCTCCAGGCAGGATGGCTAGGTGTTAATCCAAGGCCTCCTCTTCCTTGCTGAACGTTCCCCACGATGTCAGCATGTCTGAGAGCTACTGTTGCCTCCTCCACTGCTCTTGCTGGTCTCCACCTGCGCCCGGTGACCAAGGTTGGTGCATTTTCCCTAATCACCGGGTCTTTGGATTCATTCATGATCATCTGCAGTCATGTTTTAGCACACTTGAACTCCTCCGTAAGGCTAGTGAGGGGCAACTTGAGGACACTGTCTCCGTAGAGGCCTATGGTGGTGAGGCAGCGCGGAACACCAAGCCACTTCTTAAAGTGGACTGTGACTCTTCTCTCCAGCTTCTCTACTGTTGAGATGGGCACCTTGTAGACTGCCATGGGCCACAACATCTGGGATAGTAGACCAAACTGGAAGCACCAGATCTTTAACTTCCCAGGTAATTGGGTATTATCAATCGCCTGTAGGCCTGCATTGTTGTCATTGCGAAGTTGCTTCACCTGGTCTTTGTCTTTCAGACTTGCATCATAGTGCCTCCCAAGGCTTTTGACTGGCTGCTCACATACAGTGGGGATTGGGTCATCGTTAATGAAGAACTGCAAGTCAGTCAACACTCCCTTCACCACTGAGATGCTGTGTGACTTAGATGGTTTGATCTTCATACGTGCCCAACTGATGTTCTCCTCAAGTTTTCTGAGTAACCTCCTGGTGCATGGGACGGTGGTAGTCAGGGTGGTGATGTCGTCCATCTAGGCTCTGAGGGGAGGGAGGTGGTGGCAAGAGCCGAGTTTTTGTCCACCCACGACCCATTTCGAGGCTCGAATGATAACCTCCATCGCCATGGTAAAAGCCAAGGGAGACACGGTACATCCGGCCATGATGCCTACTTCCAGGCACTGCCACAAGGTGGTAAATTTGGGCGTAGAGAAACAGAACTGCAGGTCCTGAAAGTAGTCTTGGACCAGGGTTGTGATGGTATCTAGGATGTTAAACTACTTGAAGGTAGCAGACTAACAGCTTTGAACCGCTGGCTGGCGCGCTACTGTAGGGAACAGGGTTTAGGCTTCGTAGATAACTGGCCTTCCTTCTGGGGCCGCCCCGAGCTGCTGAGAGCTGACGGCCTGCATCCTACTGGGGCAGGGGCAGCTCTTTTGTCCAGGAATATAGACAGGGCCTTACAGTGTATTTAACAATAGCCATACAGCGCTCGGGCTGCAGGTGATTAGAGAGCCTGCTAGGGTAGTTGTTGATGCGGTTGTGGAGTCTAGACTAGGAAACCATCAGACTGATGGAATAGTTAGTGACGTTGAGACTGTCTCCTTCCCTCAGATTTTTAATAAAATGGCCCGGGACATTACCCATGTGAATCTTCTGCTCTTATCACCATTGACAAGGTACTGTTCAGTGAAGCACCTGATCAGGTTATCCAAGACTCTATACCTGAAAGCATCCCAGTTATTGTATCACATCGTGTTTATAGGTCTTTACCTCCCAGATTTATTGAGGCGTGGCATCTGATTAAGATTAATACATCCTCAGCTGTTAAACCATCTAACAATCATGTTAGTGACACTACCACATTTCAATTTGGCCTTTTAAATATTAGATCAATGTCATCGAAGGCCTTGCTTGTGAACGATTTAATTCTTCAGCATGGCCTGGATATGATTGCTCTATGTGAAACATGGCTAAAACCAAATGTCTTCTTACCGTTAAATGAAGCTTCACCACCTGATTTTACATACGCTCATGCCGCAAGGGCTGATAAACAGGGTGGAGGTGTTGCTTTAGTCTACAAATCTATTCTGAACCTGACTTCTAATCTAGATATTCATTTTACATCTTTTGAGGCTCTTGTTCTAAAACCATCGCCTACAGCTGTAAACAGCAGGCTTTATCTTGTAGTAGTCTATAGACCGCCTGGTCCCTATTCTTTATTCTTAGAAGAATTTGGTGAATTCCTTTCAGATCTAATTACTCAATCTGATGAGGTTATGGTGACAGGTGATTTTAACATTCATTTAAATAACCCTAGTGATCGGTTGTGTAAAGCTTTCCTAACCCTCCTGGACATGTTAGGTTTCACTCAGTGGGTTCATGAAGCAACTCATTCCAATGGTAATACCCTAGATCTGATTCTATCGCGTGGTATAAATGTTACTGCTGTGACTGTCTCTCCTCTTACGTCAGTGATATCTGACCATTTTCTTATTACTTTTAAAGCAGCCTTTACTTGTCAAAATAGCATTACTCCTGATTTAGTCACTACTCGCCATATCGGCTTGTCAACGGTATCTAAAATTAGTGAGCTTCTACCTGAGGTATTGACTCCTTTTACTGTAGCAACAAGATCAATCGAAAATTACACTAGTGATCTAAACTCAGCTCTTTCTAGTCTGTTGGACTCAGTTGCACCTCTAAAAACTAAAACCATAGGGGTGCGCAGGTCTACACCATGGTTTAACGAGGAGACACGCGCTCTCAGACGGGCCTGTAGGAGTTTAGAGCGCAGGTGGCGTAAATCTAAATCTAAATCATGCTACATCTCTTGGCACGAATGTGTCTTAAATTACAAACGTGCTCTGTCCACCACTAAAGCTGCCTATTTCTCCAGATTAATAAGTAAAAATAAACACAACCCTCGATTTCTGTTTAATACTGTAGTCAGATTGACCCAGAAACAGTCAACGGCAAGCAGCTTGTTATTGGCGGCTGATGATTTCCAAGATTTTTTCTGCCGTAAAATTGATAACATTAGACATGAAATTACTTCTTCAGCTTCACCTGGATCAAAATTTGATGTGGTTCCTTCTCTGGGTGTTAAAACCCAACTTCTCTCTTTAACACACTTTGAGAATGTCTCTCTGGAAGAATTATCGAAGTTGGTCTCATTCTCCAAACCTACTACATGCCTCTTAGACCCTCTCCCTGCTAAATTAGTTAAAGAATTATGGCCATTGCTGGGCCCTACTATGTTAAATGTAGTTAATCTTTCTCTTGCAACTGGTGTTGTTCCCACTAGCTTTAAAGCGGCCGTGGTTGAACCTCTGCTTAAAAAGCCACATCTCGACCAAGAGTCTTTAAATAATTATAGACCAGTTTCTAACCTTCCATTCTTATCTAGTTTCAAGTTTCAAGTTTTTATTTTTATATAGCCCAGATTCACAAACAATGTCTCAAAGGGCTTTACAATCTGCACATGGACGATATCCCTCTGACCTTTGTGCACTGCAAGCAGTGCGACCCTCGCATCGGATAAGGAACAACTCCCCCCAAAAACCCTTTTAACAGGGGAAAAAATGGATGGGAGAAACCTCAGGAAGACTGCAGAGGAGGGACCCCTCTTCCAGGAGTGGACAGACGAAGCAATAGATACCGCATGTACAGATTAACAACACAATAATAATAACAATAACAGTAACAATAAATGTATAACAAAGGCATGCCGATCCATCCAGTAGCGCGAGTCACCACCAGCCGATGAAGCACACAGAGGTCACCGATTGCCGAGGATCCACCACTCTGAGGACAGACCAAACAGTGCCTAAGTCATTGAGCTCAAAAAAGTTATAGTCAAGGTTACTCTGGCAAAACCCCAAAACCACAGCAGAACCAAATGAGGCAGAACCAGCACTCCCCTAGTGGATGGTGAAACAGGACCACTGTACAGCTTGTGCTATCGCCAGCTATGGAAGCAGACAGAGGTAGCCGATTGCCGATGATCCACCACACAAAGGCCTGTGAGAGAGAACAGCAGAAGAAGGAAGAGAGACAGAGATAGCAGAGATAGCAGGGGCGAGAGTGGTGCTAGAGGGACCAGAATAGCAGAGAATTAATGGGAGGCAGGGGCCTAACTAAGAAATCCTATGACTCGTCGGCAGGACTAGGCTAAACCTAAACATTGAGACCGCCATCCCCGATATTACTTATATGTTAGGTCGAACAGATATGTTTTGAGTCTAGATTTAAAGACATTTACAGATTCAGACTGTCTAATATTTATAGGGAGGTTATTCCACAAGAAAGGGGCACGATAGGAGAAGGCCCTCTGGCCAGCTGACTTCTTTTTAAATCTAGGAACACACAAGAGACCAGTATTCTGAGAGCGGAGAGCCCTAGTCGGCGTATAAGGTTTAACAAGATCAGACAGATAGGTTGGTGCAAGCCCATTAAGGCTTTTGTATGTTAATAAGAGTACCTTAAAATCGGATCTAACATGAATCGGGAGCCAGTGTAATGCAGCCAAAACTGGGGTGATATGGTCAAATTTCCTAGTTCTAGTTAATATTCTTGCTGCTGTGTTCTGAACCATCTGAAGGCCCTAGTTCTAGACCGAGGCAACCCTGATAACAGAACATTACAATAGTCAAGTCTAGAGGACACAAAGGCATGAATCAAAATTTCTGCATCAGCCATGGCTAAAGAGGACCTAATTTTGGAAATATTACGTAGATGAAAGAAGGCGATCTTTGTCACCTCTTTAATATGCTTGTCAAAGGCAAGAGTTGAATCTAACGTTACTCCAAGGTTCTTGACTGTTGAACTATGGGTTATAAGACAGTTATCTACAGATATTGTTAGGTGTTGAAATTGGTTTATATGTCGCGCAGGGCCAATGATTAACATTTCAGTTTTGTCTGGGTTTAGGAGCAAGAAATTAGTGGACATCCAACTATTCACAGCAGAAAGACAGGCCTCTAGTTTAATTAATTCAGATCGATCATCTGCTTTTATGGGCATATAAAGTTGTGTGTCATCCGCATAACAGTGGAAACTTATTCCAAAGCTGCGTATAATTTGACCAAGAGGTGCAACATACAGGGAGAATAGTAGAGGACCAAGGACAGACCCCTGAGGTACGCCATATTTGACGTCGGAGAAGGCAGAAGTTTTATTATTGTAGGAGACACATTGTGTCCTATCAGATAGATAAGATTTTAACCAAGCAAGAGCTAACTCACAGACACCAAACTGTCTCTCCAGTCGGTCAAGGAGTATACAGTGATCTATAGTATCAAACGCTGCACTAAGATCCAAAAGAAGGAGAACAGAAGTGGTATCAGAGTCCAGATTTAATAGGAGATCATTGACAACTTTGGTAAGTGCTGTTTCAGTGGAATGGCGGGCCCGAAAAGCTGATTGGAATGGTTCGAAAAGACCGCTTAATGATAAATAATCTAAGAGCTGTTGAGATACTACCCTTTCTAGTATTTTCGAGGGAGATCCAATAGACCAGATCACCTCGACCAGAGCGGTGACGTATTTCCGGTATCTCTGTATCTGTTTTTTCACACGCTGTTCTGCTCTCGCTCTGTCTTTCTGTTAAACATTGTTCTTTTTATTGGTGTTCAATTACTATTATGGCTTGTTCTAGTTGCTCAGAAGTTCTAGTCAGGATGTCTCTGCTAGAGAGACGTGTCCGTGAGCTAGAGCAGCTCTTAGCAGGTAATGATAGCATAGTTAGCACGGACACTGCAGCTAGCGTTAGCTGCCGGGACGTTAGCACGCCCGTTAGGCCCAGTGAGAGTTTATCCTCGTCGGCAGTGGCTCCGCAGTTTGTCACTGTGGATCGGTGGGTGGGGAGCCGCCGGGGCCGGCGGTCTGGTAAGCGGACCGGTCTGCGCTCGTCTCCCCCGGCGGCTGGCCGGTCTGCGGTCCCGGCTCGCCCGGTTTCCTCGGCCCCGGCCTCCCCCTCTTCCGCCCGCGGGGCTAAACCCGGTCAGCCTAGACAGAGTAGCACGTTAGTCATAGGCGACTCCATTACCCGCAATATCAGACTAGTGACGCCAGCAACAGTACGCTGTCTACCAGGGGCCAGAGCTTCCGACATAGAAGCTAACCTCAGGGTGCTGGCATCAGCTAGGGAGAAGGGCAGTCAGAAACACTCCACCAACACACCTAGGAACATTATTATTCATGTTGGCACCAATGACATTAGGCTCCGGCAGTCAGAGGTGACAAAGAATAGCTTGGTTAGGGCTCTGGACTGCGCTAGGAAGATGTGTCGGCATCGAGTAATAGTCTCTGGCCTCTTGCCTGTGCGGGGGAATGATGAGACTTAAAGCAGACTAACAGCTTTGAACCGCTGGCTGGCGCGCTACTGTAGGGAACAGGGTTTAGGCTTCGTAGATAACTGGCCTTCCTTCTGGGGCCGCCCCGAGCTGCTGAGAGCTGACGGCCTGCATCCTACTGGGGCAGGGGCAGCTCTTTTGTCCAGGAATATAGACAGGGCCTTACAGCGTCTTTAACAATAGCCATACAGCGCTCGGGCTGCAGGTGATTAGAGAGCCTGCTAGGGTAGTTGTTGATGCGGTTGTGGAGTCTAGACTAGGAAACCATCAGACTGATGGAATAGTTAGTGACGTTGAGACTGTCTCCTTCCCTCAGATTTTTAATAAAATGGCCCGGGACATTACCCATGTGAATCTTCTGCTCTTATCACCATTGACAAGGTACTTTTCAGTGAAGCACCTGATCAGGTTATCCAAGACTCTATACCTGAAAGCATCCCAGTTATTGTATCACATCGTGTTTATAGGTCTTTACCTCCCAGATTTATTAAGATTAATACATCCTCAGCTGTTAAACCGTCTAACAATCATGTTAGTGACACTACCACATTTCAATTTGGCCTTTTAAATATTAGATCAATGTCATCGAAGGCCTTGCTTGTGAACGATTTAATTCTTCAGCATGGCCTGGATATGATTGCTCTATGTGAAACATGGCTAAAACCAAATGTCTTCTTACCGTTAAATGAAGCTTCACCACCTGATTTTACATACGCTCATGCCGCAAGGGCTGATAAACAGGGTGGAGGTGTTGCTTTAGTCTACAAATCTATTCTGAACCTGACTTCTAATCTAGATATTCATTTTACATCTTTTGAGGCTCTTGTTCTAAAACCATCGCCTACAGCTGTAAACAGCAGGCTTTATCTTGTAGTAGTCTATAGACCGCCTGGTCCCTATTCTTTATTCTTAGAAGAATTTGGTGAATTCCTTTCAGATCTAATTACTCAATCTGATGAGGTTATGGTGACAGGTGATTTTAACATTCATTTAAATAACCCTAGTGATCGGTTGTGTAAAGCTTTCCTAACCCTCCTGGACATGTTAGGTTTCACTCAGTGGGTTCATGAAGCAACTCATTCCAATGGTAATACCCTAGATCTGATTCTATCGCGTGGTATAAATGTTACTGCTGTGACTGTCTCTCCTCTTACGTCAGTGATATCTGACCATTTTCTTATTACTTTTAAAGCAGCCTTTACTTGTCAAAATAGCATTACTCCTGATTTAGTCACTACTCGCCATATCGGCTTGTCAACGGTATCTAAAATTAGTGAGCTTCTACCTGAGGTATTGACTCCTTTTACTGTAGCAACAAGATCAATCGAAAATTACACTAGTGATCTAAACTCAGCTCTTTCTAGTCTGTTGGACTCAGTTGCACCTCTAAAAACTAAAACCATAGGGGTGCGCAGGTCTACACCATGGTTTAACGAGGAGACACGCGCTCTCAGACGGGCCTGTAGGAGTTTAGAGCGCAGGTGGCGTAAATCTAAATCTAAATCATGCTACATCTCTTGGCACGAATGTGTCTTAAATTACAAACGTGCTCTGTCCACCACTAAAGCTGCCTATTTCTCCAGATTAATAAGTAAAAATAAACACAACCCTCGATTTCTGTTTAATACTGTAGTCAGATTGACCCAGAAACAGTCAACGGCAAGCAGCTTGTTATTGGCGGCTGATGATTTCCAAGATTTTTTCTGCCGTAAAATTGATAACATTAGACATGAAATTACTTCTTCAGCTTCACCTGGATCAAAATTTGATGTGGTTCCTTCTCTGGGTGTTAAAACCCAACTTCTCTCTTTAACACACTTTGAGAATGTCTCTCTGGAAGAATTATCGAAGTTGGTCTCATTCTCCAAACCTACTACATGCCTCTTAGACCCTCTCCCTGCTAAATTAGTTAAAGAATTATGGCCATTGCTGGGCCCTACTATGTTAAATGTAGTTAATCTTTCTCTTGCAACTGGTGTTGTTCCCACTAGCTTTAAAGCGGCCGTGGTTGAACCTCTGCTTAAAAAGCCACATCTCGACCAAGAGTCTTTAAATAATTATAGACCAGTTTCTAACCTTCCATTCTTATCTAAAATACTAGAAAGGGTAGTATCTCAACAGCTCTTAGATTATTTATCATTAAGCGGTCTTTTCGAACCATTCCAATCAGCTTTTCGGGCCCGCCATTCCACTGAAACAGCACTTACCAAAGTTGTGAATGATCTCCTATTAAATCTGGACTCTGATACCACTTCTGTTCTCCTTCTTTTGGATCTTAGTGCAGCATTTGATACTATAGATCACTGTATACTCCTTGACCGACTGGAGAGACAGTTTGGTGTCTGTGAGTTAGCTCTGGCTTGGTTAAAATCTTATCTATCTGATAGGACACAATGTGTCTCCTACAATAATAAAACTTCTGCCTTGTCCGACGTCAAATATGGCGTACCTCAGGGGTCTGTCCTTGGTCCTCTACTATTCTCCCTGTATGTTGCACCTCTTGGTCAAATTATACGCAGCTTTGGAATAGGTTTCCACTGTTATGCGGATGACACACAACTTTATATGCCCATAAAAGCAGATGATCGATCTGAATTGAGTAAACTAGAGGCCTGTCTTTCTGCTGTGAATAGTTGGATGTCCAGTAATTTCCTGCTCCTAAACCCAGACAAAACTGAAATGTTAATCATTGACCCTGCACGACTTAGAAACCAATTTCAAAACCTAACAATATCTGTAGATAACTGTCTTATAACCCATAGTTCAACAGTCAAGAACCTAGGAGTAACGTTAGATTCGACTCTTGCCTTTGACAAGCATATTAAAGAGGTGACAAAGATCGCCTTCTTTCATCTACGTAATATTTCCAAAATTAGGTCCTCTTTAGCCATGGCTGATGCAGAAATTTTGATTCATGCCTTTGTGTCCTCTAGACTTGACTATTGTAATGTTCTGTTATCAGGGTTGCCTCGGTCTAGAACTAGGGCCTTCAGATGGTTCAGAACACAGCAGCAAGAATATTAACTAGAACTAGGAAATTTGACCATATCACCCCAGTTTTGGCTGCATTACACTGGCTCCCGATTCATGTTAGATCCGATTTTAAGGTACTCTTATTAACATACAAAAGCCTTAATGGGCTTGCACCAACCTATCTGTCTGATCTTGTTAAACCTTATACGCCGACTAGGGCTCTCCGCTCTCAGAATACTGGTCTCTTGTGTGTTCCTAGATTTAAAAAGAAGTCAGCTGGCCAGAGGGCCTTCTCCTATCGTGCCCCTTTCTTGTGGAATAACCTCCCTATAAATATTAGACAGTCTGAATCTGTAAATGTCTTTAAATCTAGACTCAAAACATATCTGTTCGACCTAACATATAAGTAATATCGGGGATGGCGGTCTCAATGTTTAGGTTTAGCCTAGTCCTGCCGACGAGTCATAGGATTTCTTAGTTAGGCCCCTGCCTCCCATTAATTCTCTGCTATTCTGGTCCCTCTAGCACCACTCTCGCCCCTGCTATCTCTGCTATCTCTGTCTCTCTTCCTTCTTCTGCTGTTCTCTCTCACAGGCCTTTGTGTGGTGGATCATCGGCAATCGGCTACCTCTGTCTGCTTCCATAGCTGGCGATAGCACAAGCTGTACAGTGGTCCTGTTTCACCATCCACTAGGGGAGTGCTGGTTCTGCCTCATTTGGTTCTGCTGTGGTTTTGGGGTTTTGCCAGAGTAACCTTGACTATAACTTTTTTGAGCTCAATGACTTAGGCACTGTTTGGTCTGTCCTCAGAGTGGTGGATCCTCGGCAATCGGTGACCTCTGTGTGCTTCATCGGCTGGTGGTGACTCGCGCTACTGGATGGATCGGCATGCCTTTGTTATACATTTATTGTTACTGTTATTGTTATTATTATTGTGTTGTTAATCTGTACATGCGGTATCTATTGCTTCGTCTGTCCACTCCTGGAAGAGGGGTCCCTCCTCTGCAGTCTTCCTGAGGTTTCTCCCATCCATTTTTTCCCCTGTTAAAAGGGTTTTTGGGGGGAGTTGTTCCTTATCCGATGCGAGGGTCGCACTGCTTGCAGTGCACAAAGGTCAGAGGGATATCGTCCATGTGCAGATTGTAAAGCCCTTTGAGACATTGTTTGTGAATCTGGGCTATATAAAAATAAAAACTTGAAACTTGAAACTAGATAAGAATGGAAGGTTAGAAACTGGTCTATAATTATTTAAAGACTCTTGGTCGAGATGTGGCTTTTTAAGCAGAGGTTCAACCACGGCCGCTTTAAAGCTAATGGGAACAACACCAGTTGCAAGAGAAAGATTAACTACATTTAACATAGTAGGGCCCAGCAATGGCCATAATTCTTTAACTAATTTAGCAGGGAGAGGGTCTAAGAGGCATGTAGTAGGTTTGGAGAATGAGACCAACTTCGATAATTCTTCCAGAGAGACATTCTCAAAGTGTGTTAAAGAGAGAAGTTGGGTTTTAACACCCAGAGAAGGAACCACATCAAATTTTGATCCGCTGAAGCTGAAGAAGTAATTTCATGTCTAATGTTATCAATTTTACGGCAGAAAAAATCTTGGAAATCATCAGCCGCCAATAACAAGCTGCTTGCCGTTGGCTGTTTCTGGCTCAATCTGGCTACAGTATTAAACAGAAATCGAGGATTGTGTTTATTTTTACTTATTAATCTGGAGAAATAGGCAGCTTTAGCGGTGGACAGAGCACATTTGTAATTTAAGACACACTCGTGCCAAGAGATGTAGCATGATTTAGATTTAGATTTACGCCACCTGCGCTCTAAACTCCTACAGGCCCGTCTGAGAGCGCGTGTCTCCTCGTTAAACCATGGTGTAGACCTGCGCACCCCTATGGTTTTAGTTTTTAGAGGTGCAACTGAGTCCAACAGACTAGAAAGAGCTGAGTTTAGATCACTAGTGTAATTTTCAATTGATCCTGTTGCTACAGTAAAAGGAGTCAATACCTCAGGTAGAAGCTCACTAAGTTTAGATACCGTTGACAAGCCGATATGGCAAGTAGTGACTAAATCAGGAGTAATGCTATTTTGACAAGTAAAGGCTGCTTTAAAAGTAATAAGAAAATGGTCAGATATCACTGACGTAAGAGGAGAGACAGTCACAGCAGTAACATTTATACCACGCGATAGAATCAGATCTAGGGTATTACCACTGGAATGAGTTGCTTCATGAACCCACTGAGTGAAACCTAACATGTCCAGGAGGGTTAGGAAAGCTTTACACAACCGATCACTAGGGTTATTTAAATGAATGTTAAAATCACCTGTCACCATAACCTCATCAGATTGAGTAATTAGATCTGAAAGGAATTCACCAAATTCTTCTAAGAATAAAGAATAGGGACCAGGCGGTCTATAGACTACTACAAGATAAAGCCTGCTGTTTACAGCTGTAGGCGATGGTTTTAGAACAAGAGCCTCAAAAGATGTAAAATGAATATCTAGATTAGAAGTCAGGTTCAGAATAGATTTGTAGACTAAAGCAACACCTCCACCCTGTTTATCAGCCCTTGCGGCATGAGCGTATGTAAAATCAGGTGGTGAAGCTTCATTTAACGGTAAGAAGACATTTGGTTTTAGCCATGTTTCACATAGAGCAATCATATCCAGGCCATGCTGAAGAATTAAATCGTTCACAAGCAAGGCCTTCGATGACATTGATCTAATATTTAAAAGGCCAAATTGAAATGTGGTAGTGTCACTAACATGATTGTTAGACGGTTTAACAGCTGAGGATGTATTAATCTTAATAAATCTGGGAGGTAAAGACCTATAAACACGATGTGATACAATAACTGGGATGCTTTCAGGTATAGAGTCTTGGATAACCTGATCAGGTGCTTCACTGAAAAGTACCTTGTCAATGGTGATAAGAGCAGAAGATTCACATGGGTAATGTCCCGGGCCATTTTATTAAAAATCTGAGGGAAGGAGACAGTCTCAACGTCACTAACTATTCCATCAGTCTGATGGTTTCCTAGTCTAGACTCCACAACCGCATCAACAACTACCCTAGCAGGCTCTCTAATCACCTGCAGCCCGAGCGCTGTATGGCTATTGTTAAAGACGCTGTAAGGCCCTGTCTATATTCCTGGACAAAAGAGCTGCCCCTGCCCCAGTAGGATGCAGGCCGTCAGCTCTCAGCAGCTCGGGGCGGCCCCAGAAGGAAGGCCAGTTATCTACGAAGCCTAAACCCTGTTCCCTACAGTAGCGCGCCAGCCAGCGGTTCAAAGCTGTTAGTCTGCTTTAAGTCTCATCATTCCCCCGCACAGGCAAGAGGCCAGAGACTATTACTCGATGCCGACACATCTTCCTAGCGCAGTCCAGAGCCCTAACCAAGCTATTCTTTGTCACCTCTGACTGCCGGAGCCTAATGTCATTGGTGCCAACATGAATAATAATGTTCCTAGGTGTGTTGGTGGAGTGTTTCTGACTGCCCTTCTCCCTAGCTGATGCCAGCACCCTGAGGTTAGCTTCTATGTCGGAAGCTCTGGCCCCTGGTAGACAGCGTACTGTTGCTGGCGTCACTAGTCTGATATTGCGGGTAATGGAGTCGCCTATGACTAACGTGCTACTCTGTCTAGGCTGACCGGGTTTAGCCCCGCGGGCGGAAGAGGGGGAGGCCGGGGCCGAGGAAACCGGGCGAGCCGGGACCGCAGACCGGCCAGCCGCCGGGGGAGACGAGCGCAGACCGGTCCGCTTACCAGACCGCCGGCCCCGGCGGCTCCCCACCCACCGATCCACAGTGACAAACTGCGGAGCCACTGCCGACGAGGATAAACTCTCACTGGGCCTAACGGGCGTGCTAACGTCCCGGCAGCTAACGCTAGCTGCAGTGTCCGTGCTAACTATGCTATCATTACCTGCTAAGAGCTGCTCTAGCTCACGGACACGTCTCTCTAGCAGAGACATCCTGACTAGAACTTCTGAGCAACTAGAACAAGCCATAATAGTAATTGAACACCAATAAAAAGAACAATGTTTAACAGAAAGACAGAGCGAGAGCAGAACAGCGTGTGAAAAAACAGATACAGAGATACCGGAAATACGTCACCGCTCTGGTCGAGGTGATCTGGTCTATTGGATCTCCCTCGAAAATACTAGAAAGGGTAGTATCTCAACAGCTCTTAGATTATTTATCATTAAGCGGTCTTTTCGAACCATTCCAATCAGCTTTTCGGGCCCGCCATTCCACTGAAACAGCACTTACCAAAGTTGTGAATGATCTCCTATTAAATCTGGACTCTGATACCACTTCTGTTCTCCTTCTTTTGGATCTTAGTGCAGCGTTTGATACTATAGATCACTGTATACTCCTTGACCGACTGGAGAGACAGTTTGGTGTCTGTGAGTTAGCTCTTGCTTGGTTAAAATCTTATCTATCTGATAGGACACAATGTGTCTCCTACAATAATAAAACTTCTGCCTTCTCCGACGTCAAATATGGCGTACCTCAGGGGTCTGTCCTTGGTCCTCTACTATTCTCCCTGTATGTTGCACCTCTTGGTCAAATTATACGCAGCTTTGGAATAAGTTTCCACTGTTATGCGGATGACACACAACTTTATATGCCCATAAAAGCAGATGATCGATCTGAATTAATTAAACTAGAGGCCTGTCTTTCTGCTGTGAATAGTTGGATGTCCACTAATTTCTTGCTCCTAAACCCAGACAAAACTGAAATGTTAATCATTGGCCCTGCGCGACATATAAACCAATTTCAACACCTAACAATATCTGTAGATAACTGTCTTATAACCCATAGTTCAACAGTCAAGAACCTTGGAGTAACGTTAGATTCAACTCTTGCCTTTGACAAGCATATTAAAGAGGTGACAAAGATCGCCTTCTTTCATCTACGTAATATTTCCAAAATTAGGTCCTCTCTAGCCATGGCTGATGCAGAAATTTTGATTCATGCCTTTGTGTCCTCTAGACTTGACTATTGTAATGTTCTGTTATCAGGGTTGCCTCGGTCTAGAACTAGGGCCTTCAGATGGTTCAGAACACAGCAGCAAGAATATTAACTAAAACTAGGAAATTTGACCACATCACCCCAGTTTTGGCTGCATTACACTGGCTCTCGATTCATGTTAGATCCGATTTTAAGGTACTCTTATTAACATACAAAAGCCTTAATGGGCTTGCTCCAACCTATCTGTCTGATCTTGTTAAACCTTACACGCCGACTAGGGCTCTCCGCTCTCAGAATACAGGTCTCTTGTGTGTTCCTAGATTTAAAAAGAAGTCAGCTGGCCAGAGGGCCTTCTCCTATCGTGCCCCTTTCTTGTAGAATAACCTCCCTATAAATATTAGACAGTCTGAATCTGTAAATGTCTTTAAATCTAGACTCAAAACATATCTGTTCGACCTAACATATAAGTAATATCGGGGGTGGCAGTCTCAATGTTTAGGTTTAGCCTAGTCCTGCCGACGAGTCATAGGATTTCTTAGTTAGGCCCCTGCCTCCCACTAATCCTCTGCTATTCTGGTCCCTCTAGCACCACTCTCGCCCCTGCTCTCTCTGTCTCTCTCCCTTCTGCGGTTCTCTCTCACAGGCCATTGTGTGGTGGATCATCGGCAATCGGCTACCTCTGTCTGCTTCCATGGCTGGCGATAGCACAAGCTGTACAGTGGTCCTGTTTCACCATCCACTAGGGGAGTGCTGGTTCTGCCTCATTTGGTTCTGCTGTGGTTTTGGGGTTTTGCCAGAGTAACCTTGACTATAACTTTTTTGAGCTCAATGACTTAGGCACTGTTTGGTCTGTCCTCAGAGTGGTGGATCCTCGGCAATCGGTGACCTCTGTGTGCTTCATCGGCTGGTGGTGACTCGCTCTACTGGATGGATCGGCATGCCTTTGTTATACATTTATTGTTACTGTTATTGTTACTGTTATTATTATTGTGTTGTTAATCTGTACATGCGGTATCTATTGCTTCGTCTGTCCACTCCTGGAAGAGGGGTCCCTCCTCTGCAGTCTTCCTGAGGTTTCTCCCATCCATTTTTTCCCCTGTTAAAAGGGTTTTGGGGGGAGTTGTTCCTTATCCGATGCGAGGGTCACACTGCTTGCAGTGCACAAAGGTCAGAGGGATATCGTCCATGTGCAGATTGTAAAGCCCTTTGAGACATTGTGAATCTGGGCTATATAAAAATAAATAAACTTGAAACTTGAAGGTGGTCCAGAGGAACTCATGGGGCACAGAGCCAAAGGCGTTTGCAAGATCCAGGAAGACCACGTGGAGGTCCCTTGTCTCCAGTTTTGCCATTTGGATCTGGTGCCAGATCATGCTGGCATGTTGTAGGTACACAGAGAAGCCCGATATCCCTGCCTTCTCAACAGATGTATCCACATACTAATTTCTGTACAGGTACTCAGCCAACCTTTGTGCGATGACTCTGAAGATGATCTTACCCTCCACGTTAAGTAAGGCAATTGGGCAGAACTGATTGATGTTCGTTGCGTCTTTCTCCTTGGGGATAAGAACCCCACCTGCCCTACGCCACACTTTGGGTGTTTCCATCTTCTGCTATACTGTCCTCATGAGTCTGCAGAGAAACCTACAGACATCTGTTGCATTCTTGTACACTTTGTATGGGACTCTGTTTGGTCCAGGAGTTGATGCTGTTCTCGCCCGAACTTCTCCACCTCCTTCCACGTCGGAGAACCAGACTCAAATTGATGCTCTGGAGGGTCGATTGGTGGAATGTCTGGAGGGATGGCCAGGTGTTCATGGCACTTTGGATCAGAATGCGTTGATGTCAGGTGCTCTTCCAGGTTGTTCTTTGTTGACTTTAGCACTCCACTTTTTCCTTGGTGAAGAGAGACTTTAGGAACTTGAAGGGATCTTTGTAGAACCGAGTTCTTGTTTGTTCTTTATTCTACCTTTGTTTCCGTGAATTCTCTGCGGAGGGATGCCAGACGTGATTTAATGCCAGCTTGGAGGGTGCTTATGCCCTCCTTTTCCACTTCCGAGGCCTTCTTCCAAAGTCTCCTAAGTTGTCTCAGTTCTTGAACAAGGCGCTTGATCTCCTGTTGCCTCCTGGAGACTGGTGGGGTGGGAGACTGTTTAGCAACTTTCGACTCTAGTACACCAAAGCATTCTGCTCCGTATTGATAGATGTTTCCCATTTTTTCCAACTTCTCCTCTGTGCCTCGAAGTTGTTCGAGGGACAGGGTGAGATCATTATTCTCTGTTTCCCATAGCTTATTTTCCGCAGCACAGGGCCACTTCACAAGCAGTTTGTAGCCTGGAAGTCTCCGCTTGTCATGGTTTGGCATGGCAGTGCTGGTGTGTGGCAGGGAGAGGCAAAGCTGGTGGGTGGAGCCACGGCAACACACCATTTGTCCCATCTCCCTCCAACCAGACCGGGATCTTCCTCTGAACCTTCAACTTACACAGTCCCACAGAAGACTCAAATTAGTGGAATTCAGAATACATTGACTCCTTTCTCACCCCACTATCCAAAAAACACCCCAGCTGAATCAAAAACACTACGGACTTTACAACTCTCATTCGGACCCTCCGCCTGGAAGGACCATGCCTGCTATTCACCGAAACAATGAGCCGGGTGCCAGAGCGGGCGACATCTAGTCATTCCTAAAACTGCTGGCTAAAGATAAATGTACATATAGTAAGGTTGTAATTCATGTCGGGGGTAATGACACCCGGTTACGCCAATCGGTGGTCACTAAAATCAACATCCAGTCGGTGTGCAGCTACGCAAAAACAATGTCGGACTCCGCAGTGTTCTCTGGTCTCTGATATGACCAGTGATGACATGTTTAGCCGCATGTCTTCACTCAACTGCTGGCTGTCTGCTGATGACATAGTTTGTTGATAATTGGTGGACTTTTGGGGGAAAACCCGGTCTCATCAGGAGAGACGTCATACATCCCACTTGGGAATGCGCCGCTCTGTCAAAAAATCTGACCACTTTATTTCTGACCCAAAACCCTGACCCAGAGTTGAGACCAGGATGCAGAGTCGCAGTCTTAAACAGGTCTCTGCGCTCCTACAACCGTCACCCACCGTACCGTCACCCACTGTACACACCATTGAGACTGTGTCTGTCCCTCGACCATTTAAAGTCTATTCATGTAAACTTAAGTCATTCCAAGTCCAGAGGAAAGCAACTGGACATCCAAATTTAATAAAAATCAAAAGACTCCAATAGCTCCGGAGTACAAAACAATAAAGTGTGGTCTCTTAAATATTAGATCTCTGTCTTCAAATGCTGTTTTAATCAATGACATTATATCAGATTATCAAATAGATTTATTCTGTTTAACGGAAACCTGGCTAAGTGAGGATGAGTATTTTTCCCTAAATGAAGCTACTCCTCCTAGTCACCTAAATTATTAGATCCCTCCAGTCTCAGGCAGAGGTGGAGGAGTTACATCTATTTTTAATTCCTTGCTAGAATTGAGCCCTAAACCAAAAATGATCTTTAATTAATTTTAAAGTCTTAGTCTGAGCCTATCAAACCCAATCCAGAAACTACTTCAGCCTTTATTTGTCATCATTTATCGTCCTCCTGGTCCATACAGTGACTTTCCATCTGAATTTACCGATTTCTTAACTAGTTCAATTTTGAAAACTGATCAGGTCATAATTGTTGGTGATTCCAATATTCACGTGGACGACAGTAGTGATAGAATCAGGAGCACATGTCATTAATACACTATAGGCTTTAGTTAGTGTGTACAGAATCTACTCACCAGTATAAGCATACTCTGGATTTAGTGCCGATTTATGGGATTGAAAATCCTATCCTTTCTGACCACTGCCTTATAACTTTTGACATTCGGCTAATGTGTAATTCCCATCCTGCAAAAAAAGTTTGTACGAGAAATTTATCATCATACTATTTTTAAATTCAGGGAAGAAATCCCAAGTATGCTTAATCTAATCCCACTACTGAACCACACAGAGGGTCATTTTCTGAACTCGGTTAACGTTAGTCCATCTCAAAGTGATGAGTTTGTTGACAATACAACACTCTCCGTGACAAACCTTCAGACTTAATTGCTCCACTAAATATAAGACTAAACCAGAGGATGTGAGCTCCCTGGTTTAATTCTCATACCAAATAATTAAAGCAGCAATCCCAAACACTTGAGAGGAAATGGCGTTCTACTAAACTAGAGAACACTGCTCTGTGTGGCAAGATGGTTTACATAAATACAGGAAGGGATTCGTTCCTCTAGAGCAGCCTATCATTCATCATCAATGGAGGCCAATAGACTTGTTCAAGTCCTGTATCCAGACTGACAAAGAACCACATTTGATCCTAGTATTCCATCAAGTCTCCACAGCAGTGATCTCATGAATTTCTTCAATAATAAGATCCTGCTCATCAGAGACAAAATTAATGGTGCCCTATCCTCAAACTCTGGTCCTTCTTTAGGTCCCTTAGATCCGGAAAACACACAGCTGACTCCTGAGCCCTTTGGTTCTATGGAGGTCTTTTCTCCAATACAGCTCAGTCAGCTGATTAAAATAATCTCCTCAGCTAAACCATCCTCCTGTCTGTTAGATCCAATTCCAACTGAACTCATCAAAGAAGCCTTACCTTTACTTAGCAACCACTTCCTTAATATAATCAACCTGTCATTATCAACTGGATATGAACCACGGTCCTTTAAAGTAGCTGTAATTAAGCCACTTCTCAAAAAAACCGAACCTGGACCCTACTGTTCTAAATAATTATCGACCCATCTCAAATCTCCCGTTTTTATCTAAGATCTTGGAGAAAATAGTCGCTAATCAGTTATGTGATTTCCTTAAATCCAACAGTTTATTCGAGAATTTCCAGTCAGGTTTCAGGGAACATCATAGTACGGCAACAGCACTTGTCAAGGTTAGCAATGACCTTCTAACCGCTTCAGACAGAGGACTTGTTTCTTTTTTGGTTTTCTTGGACCTTAGTGTGGCGTTTGACACAATTGACCCCAATATTCTTCTGTCATGACTGGACCAAACAATTGGTATTCAGGGATCAGCACTGATGTGGTTTAAGTCCTATTTAACTGACCATTCCCAGTTTGTTCACATTAATAACAACTCCTCCCAGTCAACTACAGTTAGTTATGGAGTTCCTCAAGGCTCGGTTCTTGGTCCAATACTGTTTATCTTGTACATGCTTCCTCTGGGTAATTGGATAAGGAAATACTCCATCAACTTCCATTGTTATGCTGATGATACGCAATTATATCTCTCGATTAAACCTGATGAAGTCAATCAGTTGTGCAAATTACAGGCGTGTATCAAAGGGATTAAAGATTGGATGACCAATAACTTTTTGCATCAAAATTCTGGTAAAACTGAGGTAATCGTGCTCGGCCCAAAAACTGTTAGGGATGTAGTGCCCAATGATGTAACAGCCTTGGATGGCATCACATTTGAGGCCAAAACCACTGCGAGGAACCTAGGTGTCATCTTTGATCAGGATCTCTGGTTTAACACACACATTAAGCAGGTTTCTAGAACGGCCTTTTTCCATCTCCGAATCATTGTTAAAATCAGGCATATTTTAAAACGGAGTGAGCAGAGAAATTAACCCATGCTGCGGAGGAAAGTGTATGTCCTGTGTGTCCCATGAATGAACTCAAACTTATACTGTTCATCCTTATATGTTCTTGTTATTCCTTGTACTCTAACTCATCCCTGTATGTTCTTGTTATTGCGCAATAAGTACCCCAACTCATGAGAGTTCCTATAAACATGTCTGCCTATGAAATACACCACCCGTTTCTCCACGAGTTTCCTGTAAACGTGTCAACCTGTGAGATGTACCACTTATTGTATTATCTTAGCTGATGCTCGTATTTGCCTTATCAGCCTAAATAAGGAGAGACTGCTGGCCTTGACCAAAGATGGATGTTGCCTGCAAGTGGGGACCGGCCCTCCTCACTTGCACGCGATATTCCACTGTAAAGAAGAGAGATTTTTCTCTACCAGTCAGAGCCTACCACGGGTCTAGGTACGGACGCCTGGTCATTTGTTTTTCATCTGCTGCTCTGACTGGGGTGTTGGCTCTCCGCCTATTGTCAACGGTAAGAGTGATTTAGCTGATGACTTGTTTGCATTCTTTGAACTGATGTTAATGTGGGGATTACGGGAGTGACAACCTGTATCTAGCGTTTTCATCACTGTTGATTATATTTGCTTGCTTTGTGGATCTTTTGTTATTATAAACATATTAACCATTTGTGAGTGTGCTGACTTACTTCGGACCTTAGGCCTTCAAATAAGGCTTAAAATTTCACAAAGCATCTTGGCGTCACGAACAGGATGGATTTCTATTAAAATGCTGCGAGCCGCACACTGTTGATATATTTAAAAGGCAAAAGAAAGTTGTGCTCCGGGAGGAAGATGCCTCTACGGAGGAGTTGTTGACTGTTCCCGGATGGGAAAAAGAGCCTTGGCGCAAGGTTGCTTTGTGTCTACGACAGTTTGGTGGCCGGCTGGAGGGCTGGAAAGATATTTTGGGTGAATGTTCTGTCCAAGATATTGTTCAAACTTTGTCCTCAGTAGAAGTGAAACCTAAAGCTCCACTGGCTGGGGTCCAGCGACGCATGTGGGTTTGTGCTACTGCATGGAGAGTACAGGCAGAAAAGCTTGCCATTGTGGAACATCAGAATTTGATGCTGAAAAATCAAATGTATGACTTGGGAAATCAGAAAATTTTGGCTGATACTCAGTTTTTGGAAATTATCTCGCTGGCATTCCAATAATGTTATCTATTTGAAAAATCTGTGGCATGTGTGGGACGGTTGCCCGCCCGTGAACGTTTAAATTCTCGAAAACGGGCTGATTGGGTTAAAATCAGGGCGTTTGTCGCAACAGCTTTAAAGGGCCCATATGGTTGGGATCCTGAGACATGGGATGGGGATATTTGGGATGATACTCATGATGGAGGACGGTTTGATCCCTATAAGGAGCGCCCCATTACGCACCGCCGCCGTGTGGAGCGTATCCCCAATCTGATCAGGAATCAATTGTTTGGTGAGGATGGAGCGCCCTTGAGAGATGCGGAAGGACGGGACATTTTTGAGGAAATACTTCCTCCTGCCCCTGCACCAGAAATTTCTAAGACACTGGAAGATTACACAGCTGAAGAATTGGCTCATTTGACCTCTAAATTTAAACAGAAACCCGAAGAACCGCTCGATCTTTGGGTATCCAGGCTGACTGAAGGAGCCTGGCTGACAGAAATAGACGCGGGAGACTGCCATCGATTTGCGGGGCCTTCCCGCGATCCAGTGGTACATTCTGAATATCAAGGGTTGACTTCCATGGTGGGAGAAGGAATTGATACAGTGGGAGCTGTATATACCAGAGCGGTTGCTAATCGCTATCCGACTCTCACCGATTGGCCGCCTTTAGATAAAGAATGGCACACTATTCGAGAGGGAAAGCAGCGGTTGTTGAGATTGTGTTTGAAAGATGGAATTTTTATGGAAAATGTTGATGTAATTCAGAGTCTCCCTGTAGCTAAACATATAAGAGATGCAATGATCAGAACTTCTCCTCCTGCCTATAAGTCGCTAATGTTGACTCTTATGGTGGGACATCCTGCGCAGCCCCTGGGAGAGGTGATGTCCGCAATGAGTGAACTTGGAAGTTTGGGCTCCTGGGAGACTCCTCGAGAATGTCGAGCCCCCCCTAGGACCTCCTTTTCTCCTCAAAACCGGGGACCCTGGCCTCAAGATGGCCAGGGTCCCAGCAGACGAGATATGTGGAATGCCTTCATTAAAGCCGGGGTTCCTAGAACAGAAATTGACGGGTTGCCCACAGCAGAGTTGCGAGAAAGGTGCAGAAGAAAAGGGTTGAAAGTCAATTGTGCTGAAATGAGTGGTATTTCTTTAAGAGAAATGGAAAAAGCGATGAGAGATGTTTTGCGGCAGAGCGAGAGGGGCAGAGAGAGCGAGACGAGCAGCGGGAGGGGCAGGAGAGATGCGCATCTTGAGAGGAGCAGCAGGAGGGGCAAGAGAGATGCGCCTCTTGAGAGGAGCAGCGCGAGGGGCAGGAGAGATGCGCTGTCTGAGAGGGAAAGAGAAGGAGAGGAAAGAGATTTGTTTTCTGCTTCTTCTTCTGAGTCTTCTTCGGTAGAGGAGGATTTTGCCCAAGTAATGTCCGTAAAAGAAATCCAAGAAGGACAAAAAACATAAGAAAGAAAAGCTAAAAGACATGAAAAAAACTGAACGTCTTTACCCCTTGTCGGATTTTGATCAGGATGATGGTCAAGCCCCTGATCTACAGACTAAATCACATCATGCACACTGGTCATTAGATGACGCACGCCCACATGTAAAAATGAAAATACATTGGAAAAGCTCAGATCAGGAAGTAAGAGCTTTAGTTGACACAGGGGCAGAGGCCACATTGATTCATGGGAACCCAGCTAAATTTAAAGGTCCCTCAGTAACTATGACTGGTCTTGGAGGACAGATAGTTACCGGAACTCAGATAAAAATTAATTTGACCATTGGACAACTACCTCGAAAAGAATATTCAGTGGTTGTCACTCCGGTAAAGGAGTGGATAATTGGCATGGACACCCTTAAAGGAATGACTTCACACTTGGAACAGGGAAGATTTCAGTTTGGAGTAAACAAAGTAACAATGGGAAAAGTTTTAATGCCTCCTTTTCCAATTCTAGAAGCAGGCAAGGTGGTGAACCTTAAACAATATCGTATTCCCGGAGGACAGAGGGAAATTTCAGATACTATCAAGAAATACGTTGAGGCAGGAGTACTAAAAACTTGTAGTACTAAATGGAATAATACTAATCGGTGTTTTATTTTCTCCCTTTAAAGCGAACAAATAGCACTAATCTGTCTTTTCAGCCTGGTGAATCGAAGAGATTGATGGGCGATTGGATGTGGAAACTGCTGACTGGACGGCCTCTGGGGGACCTGCCTCGTCAACATGTCGTTCCCCCTCTCTCGTGATGGTGTCGCTCCATGGGCCATCACCCTCGCTGTCCTCTCTGTATGGAGCCTGAGGAAGGTCGACTCCTTGACCCCGTCGACTCTTCTTCCGGAGGCGAAACAACCCTATCCGATGCCTACTACTTCTGGGTTAAGCCTCCTCCTCCTGATCCGAGCACCCAGTGTGAGGTCCACATCTCTTCAGCTCACCCCATCTCCTGGTCAGTCGCCAGCGACTGCCAAACCGGATGTAAGAACACCTTTCTTCTTATTAAGCATGTAAAGTGGGCAGCCTTCAACCTGATCGGGGTCACTATAGTTTTTCGAATGATGCCCATAGCCCAACTTAAGGAACGTGATGCCGCCTATCCTTCTGCCAGCATAACCAATTTAGCCCCAGTCACCCCCTCTTGCACCCACCTTGCCCTTGAACGCACACACACTGAAGTACATTGGACAGTCCTGCTCCCACCGACACCAACGTGTCATTTCAGAAGGAAAAGAGCCTGGTATGACACTGTACTAAGTGGAGCAGGGACTGTTTTGGGTGTTTCTAACATGACTGATAATGAAGTGACTAGAACTATGCTTTCAAACACCGGCAGTGACATTGCACATGGTATCCAGACCCTTGGTGTCTGGCTACCAACACCTATTGCACCACATTAAGGAGCCGCCAACATCCTCCTGACGCAACTGAACTGGGACGTTGACATGTGGCACGCCACAGAACAAATACTGATGAATGGCACACGTGCCTTAAACCTTACAATGTGTAATTTACAATCTTTGCATACACTAATTCAGAAAGAAAGGTTCCCAAGAGTTGTGTCTTCATCATTTTTTGAACAATGGAGAAGTGTTTGGAATATTTCTGATGAGTATTGGTTACAGGTTCACCCGGAGATGACAGCATGTAATCAAACTATGTGTCAAGGTATGTGGTTACAAATGGCTGTGACGAAACCCATTACAGTCTGTAAGTATCGTGTACTCCCTGTAGTCACACCTACTACTTTTTATTTTGTACGACCTCGGGGAGATTGGTTCAGTCCACAAACTAATCTCACCTATGACTTGCGCGGATGCATAACTGATAAAGGTATAACTTGTATGAATGAGGTAATGTATCATGAAGCTTGCTTTACCAGGTCAGAGGTATTGTGTGATTGGTATGTCGAACCTCCTAATGACATGCTATTTCAGATAGGACCCCACTATATTTGTGTAGCTACCAATTCTTACCATCCACAGTTACCCAGGACACCTTTTTCTGGATGTTTGAACGATGTTTATGTTTTCTCGTGGAAACACCAGGCCTTCAAACTAACCAATTTTACCTGGACAAACCGCTTTACGGCTGTTCAGTGGGAGGCACTCAGACTCCCGTGGTCAGTCTCGTTGGAGCGCTTTAGCAGCGCCCTAAACCATTCCACGGAACTGCAAACGATCAGAGAACACAGGTCTAACGTTTCCAGGCTGAAGATATCAACATTAATAACCCAGGATAAGGTGGTGCATATAGCCAAAGAAATAGAGCAAGAATCTGCTCATCATTGGTAGGATATATTTACCGGCATGTCTTTTACAGCTAGACAGTCTTTCATACCTCCAATGTTCATTTTGATTTTAGTGTTGTCTATTATTACTTGCATGAACTTTTGTGCTCTTTTATATATTCGTCGGGTTAAACGAGCCCTAATTGATAGAATGTATAATTTGGCCTTCCTATAATGTGGATTGTAGTGGAAACCCGCTCATATTGGAATGGTAGATATAAAGTCACCCTATTCATAGATACTACCATTCCAGGGAATATTTCGAGATACGAACATGGTCCATATTGCATTTTGAGAACTCAACAATTTGACAAGTTTAGAGTTCATAATGGGCCAAGGGTGGAATGCGGAGGAAAGTGTATGTCCTATGTGTCCCATGAATGAATTCAAACTCATACTGTTCATCCTTATATGTTCTTGTTATTCCTTGTACTCGAACTCATCCCTATATGCTCTTGTTATTGCGCAGTAAGTACCCCAACTCATGAGAGTTCCTATAAACATGTCAGCCTATGAAATACACCACCTGTTTCTCCACGAGTTTCCTGGAAACATGTCAACCTGTGAGATGTTCCACTTGTTGTATTACTTTAGCTGATGCTTGCCTTATCAGTCTAGATAGATAGATAGATACTGTATTAATCCCGGAGGAAATTGCATATATCCACTGCTCAGGCATTACATAACAAATAATACTGGATAAACACCAGGAGAAAAGGAAATACTGACATCACAGGACATACCACAATACATACATTACACTAACAGACACAGCACTAACAGGACTTATATACTAAACTATAACTAAAATATAAACAGTATAAAATTTAAAAATATTACAGTATTAAAATATAAACAGTATAAAATTTAAAAATATTACAGTATTAAAATATAAACAGTATAAAATAAAATCTAAACAGTATAAAATAAAATAAAATAAAATAAAATCCATTTTCAACCCCGTGCTGACCTCGCCACCTCCCCCCCGCTCCTCCTGAGAGAGTCATTGTACCCCCTGATGGCACGGGGCACGAAGGAGGACCTCAGCCTCTCTGTGGAGGCGCTGTGTGACAGCAGTCTGCCGCTGAAGGTGCTTCTCTGCTGGGAGAAGGTGGTGTGCAGGGGGTGCCTGGTGTTGTTCATGATAGCCTTAATTTTAGACATGGTCCTGCTCTCCAGAAGCATATCCACAGAGTCCAGGCTCAGCCCGACCACTGAGCCCGCTCTGCGGATGAGTCTGTTCAAACGGTCCATATCTCTTTTCCTGCCCCCCCCCACCCCAACAGACAATGGCGTATGACAGCACACTGGAGACTACGGACTGATAGAACATGAAAAGGAGCTTAGGACAGATGTTGAAGGAGGCCAGCCTCCTCAGGAAGTACATCCTGCTCTGCCCCTTCTTGTACACACAGTCCGAGTTGAGTGACCAGTCCAGTCTTCTGTCTATCTGCAGTCCCAGGTACTTATAGTTTTCTTCCACCTCCCTGCCTTTGATGATCACCGGCTGTGGAGAGGGAGGTGCCCGCCGGAAATTCAGAACCATCTCCTTTGTCTTGGAGACGTTGAGCTGGAGCTGGTTCTATTGGCACCACTCCACGAAGTCAGCCACCAATGCCCTGTACCCCCCCTCATCACCCTCCCGGATACATGCCACTATCGCGGTGTCATCGGAGTACTTCTGTATGTGGCATGTATCCGAGTTGTGCTTGAAGTCTGATGTGTCTGATGGGTGAAGAGAATGGGGGATAGAACGGTCCCCTGTGGCGCCCCCGTGCTGCTGGTCACCATAGAAGACAAACAGTCCCCCATACGGACGTACTGGGGTCTGTCCGTTAGGTAGTCCGTAATCCAGCTCACGAGGTAGGGGTCCACAGCCATGGAGGTCAGTTTATCCTGCAGGAGCTGGGGCTGGATGGTGTTGAAAGCACTCGAAAAGTCGAAGAAGAGCACTCTGACGGCACAGCCCCCGGCGTCCAGGTAGGAGAGTATGCGGTGGAGGAGGTACAAGACAGCATCGTCAACCCCAACCTTGGCCTGATAGGCAAACTGGAGAGGGTCCATAGCACCCTGCACCTGTGGACGCATGAGCTCCAGGACCAGTCGCTCTAGGGTCTTCATTACGTGGGAGGTAAGAGTGACTGGTCGGTAGTCGTTGAGCTCAGTAGGGCGTCCTTTCTTGGGTACAGGGACAATGCAGGAGGTCTTCCACAGTGACGGGACCCTCCCCAGCCGCAGACTGAGGTTGAACAATTGTTGCAGGGGGTCCCCTAGTTCCGAAGCACAGGCTCGGAGGAGTCTTGGGGAGACCTTATCTGGTCCAGCCGCCTTGTAGGGACGGAGCCTCCTCAGCGTTGTCGTCACCAGGTCTGCAGTGATGGTCTCGGTCATGGTGGAAGCAGGAGGTTGTGGCGAGGTTGGAAGTCCAGTGGTTGAGGTGGGGCCGTTGAGCTTCGCAGTTCTTGGAATGGGCTCGGGAGAAGTGGCAGGGGTGGAAAGAGAGGAAGCACAGGAGGAGGGAGCATCAGTGGAGCGGGGAGATTGCTGGCCTTGACCAAAGATGGATGTTGCCTGCAAGTGGGGACCGGCCCTCCTCACTTGCACGCGATATTCCACTGTAAAGAAGAGAGATTTTTCTCTACCAGTCAGAGTCTACCACGGGTCTAGGTACGGATGCCTGGTCATTTGTTTTTCATCTGCTGCTCTGACTGGGGTGATGGCTCTCCGCCTATTGTCAACGGTAAGAGTGATTTAGCTGATGACTTGTTTGCATTCTTTGAACTGTTTATGTGGGGATTACAGGAGTGACAACCTGTAGCATTTTCATCACTGTTGATTATATTTGCTTGCTTTGTGGATCTTTTGTTATTATAAACATATTAACCATTTGTGAGTGTGCTGACTTACTTCGGACCTTAGGTCTTCAAATAAGGTTTAAAATTTCACAAAACACATGCTTTCATCACTTCCAGACTAGATTACTGTAACGCACTTTTTTCAGGCTGCCCCAAAAAGTTGCTGAAGACACTTCAACTAATCCAGAATGCTGCTGCCCATGTTCTGACCAGGACCAGTACCAGAGACCATATTTCTCCTGTGTTGGCTTCTCTGCACTGGCTTCCTGTGAAAGCTAGGGTAGATTTTAAAATACTCACTTCCAAAGCCCTTCATGGCCAGGCACCAACCCATCTGAAAGAACTTTTAGTTCCATATAATCCATCTAGAGCAGTTGTTCCCTAAGTGTGAGTGCAATAGCAGCTTAGCACCTTGAAACACATAATTAAATAATTTAAACACTTTTTAATGGTGGATTAACAGTTTAAATATTTAAATTTATTCACGGAAATCATTTATAATTTTCAATTAAAAAAATGTGTAAGTAGAAACGTAGTCTTGTGTTTCCCCACACTTCATGCGTTTTTGGAGGCGAACGACCTTGTCATGGGTGATCAGGTAAAAGCAATCATAACTGAACACCTCAACCAGCTTGCCGAGCAGCTGCGGAAATATTTCCCCACCCATGGACGAATCTCATGCGTGGATTCACAACCCCTATGAAGTGTCCCTCCCTGTCCCACAGCTGTCACTTCAGCAGCAAGAAGATCTGACGTGACATCCGACGGAGCGCTGCAGCTGCATTTCAAGCGAAAGCCACTCGTAGTCTTCTGGACCGAGGTAATGACAGCATACCCGGTCCTGGCGAAGCAAGCCTTGAGAGTTTTGATGCCTTTTGCAACAACCTATGTTTGCGAGAAAGAATGTAGCCGCAAGAGGACACAAGCCAGTGTCTTATTGTGCCAGTCCCAAGCCCGGATAAATACAGAGGGTTGCGTCAGGAAGGGCATCCAGCGTAAAACTTTTGCCAAATCAAAGATGCGAATCAAACCTATGACTTCCATACCGGATCGGTCGAGGCCCGGGTTAACAACGACCGCCATCGGCGCTGTTGACCTACAGGGCGCCGGTGGAAATTGGATTACTGTTGGTCGAAGAAGGAGAGGAGGAAAGTGCGTTCGCTCGAAGAAAGAGGAACACCAAGAGTATAAGAGTAAGAGTAGGGACGTTGAATGTTGGAACTATGACAGGAAAAGGTAGAGAGTTGGTTGACATGATGCAGAGGAGGAAGGTAGACATACTGTGTGTCCAGGAGACCAGGTGGAAAGGTAGCAAGGCTAGAAGTTTAGAAGCAGGGTTCAAGTTGTTCTATCATGGTATAGATGGGAAGAGAAATAGAGTAGGAGTTATCTTGAAGGAGGAGTTTGTTAGGAATGTCCTGGAGGTAAAAAGAGTGTCAGATAGAGTGATGAGTCTTAAGCTAGAAATAGAAGGTGTGATGTTCAGCGTTGTTAGTGGGTATGCTCCACAGGTAGGATGTGAGCTGGAGGAGAAGGAGAAATTCTGGTCGGACTTTGATGAAGTGATGCAGAGCATGCCTAGAAGTGAGAGAGTTGTCATTGGAGCAGACTTCAATGGACATGTTGGTGCAGGAAACAGAGGTGATGAGGAGGTGATGGGCAGGTTTGGTATCCAGGAGAGGAACGCAGAAGGACAGATGGTAGTTGACTTTGCAAAAAGGATGGAAATGGCTGTAGTGAATACTTTCTTCCAGAAGAGGCAGGAACATAGAGTGACCGATGAGAGTGGCGGTAGGAGCAGACTACATCTTGTGTAGACGGTGTAACTTGAAAGAGATCAGTGACTGCAAAGTAGTGGTAGGTGAGAGTGTAGCCAAACAGCATAGGATGGTGGTGTGTAGGATGACTCTGGTGGTGAAGATCAGGAGGGCAAAGGCAGAGCAGAAGACGAAATGGTGGAAGCTGAAAAAGGAAGAGTGTTGCATGACTTTTAGGAAGGAGTTAAGACAGGCTCTGGGTGGTCAGGAGGTGTTTCCAGATGACTGGACAACTACAGCTAATGTGATCAGGGAGACAGGTAGAGTACTTGGTGTGTCATCTGGAAGGAAAGTAGAAAAGGAGACTTGGTGGTGGAAAGAGGAGGTACAGGAGTGTATACAGAGAAAGAGGTTAGCTAAGAAGAAGTGGGACACTGAGAGGACTGAGGAGAGTAGACAGGAGTACAGGGAGATGCAGCGTAAGGTGAAGGTAGAGGTAGCAAAGGCCAAACAAGAAGCTTATGATGACTTGTATGCTAGGTTGGACAGTAAGGAGGGAGAGACTGATCTATACCGGTTGGCAAGACAGATAGAGATGGGAAGGACGTGCAGCAGGTTAGGGTGATTAAGGATAGGGATGGAAGTCTATTGACAGGTGCCAGTAGTGTGATGGGAAGATGGAAAGAGTACTTTGAAGAGTTGATGAACGTGGAAAATGAGAGAGAACAAAGACTAGAAGAGGTGACTGTTGTGGACCAGGATGTAGCAAAGATTAGTCAGGATGAAGTGAGGAGGGCATTGAAGAGGATGAAGAGTGGAAAGTCAGTCAGTCCTGATGATATACCTGTAGAGGTATGGAAGTGTCTAGGAGAGGTGGCAGTAGAGTTTCTGACTGGGTTGTTCAACAGGATCTTAAATAGTGAGAAGATGCCTGAGGAGTGGAGAAGTGTGCTGGTACCCATTTTTAAGAACAAGGGAGATGTGCAGAGTTGTGGCAACTACAGAGGAATAAAGCTGATGAGCCATACAATGAAGTTATGGGAGAGAGTAGTGGAAGCTAGACTAAGGGCAGAAGTGAACATTTGTGAGCAGCAGTATGGTTTCATGCCAAAAGAGTACAACAGATGCAGTATTTGCTTTGAGGATGTTGATAGAGCAGTAATAATAGTAATCTATACTTTAATGATCCCTCTTGGGGAAATTCTTTTTACACTCACACTCACACATGTATATATATGTGTTAATTACACACATGGGTTAGAAGTTACAGGCCCCTGAACACAGCACACACTAGGGGCCTGTAGGCATGCAATTAGTAAGAGAGGACATACAGTGATACAACGGAGGTGGAGTGACGGGTCGCGCACGAGGGTCGCGCCCCAATGAGCATCTTGTAGGGGGGACGCGCCTTGCTCGAGGGCGCCTCGGCATTGGCTGGGAGGTGAGCCGACACGAGCAGTTCACACTCCGGGGGATGTTCTGGCGGGAGCGGGATTTGAATCCCCGATGGCTGGGCGATCCTGTCTTCAAGACAATGGCTCTACCGCTGAGCCACTGCCGCCCCACTAAAGAGAAGAGAAGTACAGAGAAGGCCAGAGGGAGCTGCATTTTGTTTTTGTAGATCTGGAGAAAGCTGATGACAGGGTGCCCAGAGAGGAACTGTGGTATTGTATGAGGAAGTCTGGAGTGGCAGAGAATTATGTTAGAGCAGTGCAGGACATGTATGAGGACTGTAAGACAGTGGTGAGGTGTGCTGTAGGTGTGACAGAGGAGTTCAAGGTGGAGGTGGGACTGCATCAGGGATCAGCTCTTAAGCCCCTTGTTCACTATGGTGATGGACAGGCTGACAGACGAGGTTAGACAGGAATCTCCATGGACTATGATGTTTGCAGATGACATTGTGATCTGTAGTGAGAGCAGGGAGCAGGTGGAGGAGAAGCTAGAGAGGTGGAGGTTTGTCCTGGAAAGGAGAGGAATGAAGGTAAGCCGCAGTTGGACAGTGTACATGTGTGAATGAGAGGGACCCAAGTGGAAGAGTGAGGTTACAGGGAGAAAAGATCAAGAAGGTGGAGGATTTGAAGTACTTAGGCTCAACAGTCCAGAGCAATGGAGAGTGTGGAAAAGAGGTGAAGAAGCATGTCCAGGCAGGATGGAACGGGTGGAGGAAATTGTCAGGTGTGATGTGTGATAGAAGAGTTTCAGCTAAAATGAAAGGCAAGGTGTACAAAACTGATGAGACCAGCGATGTTGTTTGGCCTAGAGACAGTGTCACTGAAGAAAAGCCAGGAGAGAGAGCTGGAGGTAGCAGAGATGAAGATGCTGAGGTTCTCTCTGGGAGAGACCAGGAAGGATAGGATCAGGAATGAGTACATCAGAGGGACAGCACATGTTAGAGGTTTTGGAGATAAAGTCAGAGAGGCCAGACTGAGATGGTTTGGACATGTCCAGAGGAGAGATAGTGAATATATTGGTAGAAGGATGCCGAGTCCTCTCCAAGGAACCATCACCTTATCGTGGTGGAGAGGTTTGTGTGCCCTAAGGATCCTGGGAGCTATGTTGTCGGGAGTCTTGTACTCCTGGTAGGGTCACCCAAGCCAAACAGGTCTAAGTTTCAAGTTTCAAGTTTATTTATTTTTATATAGCCCAGATTCACAAACAATGTCTCAAAGGGCTTTACAATCTGCACATGGACGATATCCCTCTGAACTTTGTGCACTGCAAGCAGTGCGACCCTCGCATCGGATAAGGAACAACTCCCCCCAAAAACCCTTTTAACAGGGGAAAAAATGGATGGGAGAAACCTCAGGAAGACTGCAGAGGAGGGACCCCTCTTCCAGGAGTGGACAGACGAAGCAATAGATACCGCATGTACAGATTAACAACACAATAATAATAACAGTAACAATAACAGTAACAATAAATGTATAACAAAGGCATGCCGATCCATCCAGTAGAGCGAGTCACCACCAGCCGATGAAGCACACAGAGGTCACCGATTGCCGAGGATCCACCACTCTGAGGACAGACCAGACAGTGCCTAAGTCATTCAGCTCAAAAAAGTTAAGTCTCAGGTGAAGGGCCAGACAAAGAATGGTTCAGAAGATCCCATGAAAAACGGAAAAGGGAAAAATGTGACCCTGCCCGGAGGAAGCCCGGGGCCCACGTTTTGAGCCAGGCCTGGACGGAGGGCCCGTCAGCGAGCGCCTGGTGGCAGGGTCTGCCACGGGGCCCGGCCGGGCTCAGCCCGAAAAGGCAACGTGGATTCTTCCCACCTCTGTGGACCCATCACCCGTAGGGCAGACCGATGGGGTCGGGTGCACTGCCATATGGGTGACAGTGACGACAGGGGGTCACGACGGACCAGACCCGGGCGGCAGAAGTTGGCTTTGGGGACGTGGAATGTCACGTGGAAGGAGCCGGAACTTGTGTTGGAGGTGGAGCGCTACCAGTTGGATCTGGTGGGGCTTACCTCCACGCATAGCCTCGGTTCTCGATCCAAACTCCTGGATAGGGGTTGGACCTTGTTTTACTCCGGAGTTGCGTGAGGCACAGGGCGGGTGTGGGGATACTCACAAGCCCCCGGCTGAGCGCCGCTGTATTGGAGTTTACCCCGGTGGACGAGAGGGTCACTTCCCTACGCCTTAAGGCTGTGGGGGGGGGGGGGGGGGGACTGACTGTTTGTGCATATGCACCAAATATCAGTTCAGAGTATTCGGCCTTCTTGGGGTCCCTAAATGGGGTCCTTGAAGGGTTCCCTGCAGGGGACTCCATTGTTCTCCGGGGGGACTTCAACGCACACGTCGGCAATGATGGAGACACTTGGAGGGGCGTGATTGGGAGGAATGGCCTCCCTGATCTGAACCCGAGCGGTGTTATGTTGTTGGACTTCTGTGCTAGTCACGGATTGTTCATAACTAACACCATGTTCGAACACAAGGATGCTCATAAGTACCTGGTACCAGAGCACCCTGGGTCGGAGTTCAATGATTGATTTGTGATCATATCATCTGATCTTCGACCGTGTGTTTTGGAAACTCTGGTGAAGAGAGGGGCAGAGCTGTCAACTGATCACCACCTGGTGGTGAGTTGGGTCCGTTGGCAGAGGAAACCTTTGGATAGACCTGGTAAGCCCAAACGAGTAGTGCGGGTGAACTGGGAACGTCTGGAGGAGGACTTTGTCCGCGAGGCCTTCAATTCACACCTCCGAAGGAGCTTCTCGTGCATCCCTGTGGAGGCTGGGGGCATTGAACCTGAATGGTTGATGTTCAAAACTTCCATTGCTGAAGATGCAGATGAGAGCTGTGGTCTCAAGGTCTTGGGTGCCTCAAGGGGCGGTAACCCTCGAACACCGTGGTGGACCCCGGTGGTCAGGGAAGCCGTCCGACTGAAGGAGGCCTTCAGGGGCATGTTGTCCCTGAGGACTCCTGAAGCAGTTGCAGGGTACTGACGGGCCAAAAGGACTGCAGCCTCGGCTGTGATACAGGCAAAATAGAGGGTGTGGGAGGAGTTCGGAGAGGCCATGGAGAAGGACTATCGGACGGCACCAAAGTTGTTCTGGAGGACTGTCCGACACCTCAGGAGGGGGAAACGGGGAACCATCCAAGCTGTATACAGCAAAGATGGGACACTGTTGACTTCAACTGAGGAGGTTGTCGGTCGGTGGAAGGAACACTTTGAGGAACTCCTGAATCCAACAACCCCAACTGACCCGTCCTCTGTTGCAGAGGCAGAGCTGGAGGATGATGGGGGATCAGAGTCAATCTCTCGGGGCGAAGTCACCGAGGTAGTTAAACAACTGCACGGTGGCAAAGCCCCGGGTGTTGATGAGATTCACCCGGAAACGCTGAAGGCTCTGGGTGTTGAGGGACTGTCGTGGATGACACGCCTCTTTAACATTGCGTGGAAGTCTGGGACAGTGCCGAAAGAGTGGCAGACTGGGGTGGTGGTTCCTCTTTTTAAAAAGGGGGACAAGAGGGTGTGTGCCAATTACAGGGGCATCACACTCCTCAGCCTCCCTGGGAAAGTTTACTCCAAGATGCTGGAAAGGAGGGTCCGGCCGATTGTCGAGCCTCAGATTGAGGAGGAACAATGTGGGTTCCGTCCTGGTCGTGGAACAACGGACCAGCTTTTTACTCTCACAGGGATCCTAGAGGGGGCTTGGGAGTATGCCCATCCAGTCTACATGTGTTTTGTAGACTTGGACAAGGCATATGATCATGTCCCCAGGGATATACTGTGGGAAGTACTGCGGGAGTATGGGGTGAGGGGGGCCTCTCCTCAGGGTCATCCAATCCCTGTACGCCCAAAGTGAGAGCTGCGTTCGGGTTCTCGGCAGTAAGTCGAACTTGTTCTGAGTAGCTGTTGGCCTTCGCCAGGGCTGTGCTTTATCACCAATTCTGTTTGATTTTCATGGACAGGATATGGAGGCGTAGTCGTGGTGAGGAGGCTTTACAGTTTGGTGGCCTGAGGATTGCATCACTGCTTTTTGCAGATGATGTGGTCCTGTTTGCATCATCAGCCTGTGACCTGCAGCCCTCACTGGTCCGGTTTGCAGCCGAGTGAAGCGGCAGGAATGAGGATTAGCACCTCCAAATCTGAGGCCATGGTCCTCAGCAGGAAACCGGTGGAATGCCTTCTCCAAGTGGGGAATGAGGTCCTTCCACAAGTGAAGGATTTTAAGTATCTTGGGGTCCTTTTCACGAGTGAGGGAACACTGTTAAAGCGCTTTGAAATGTCTGTTGCCATGATTAAGCACTATATAAATAAAACTTGATGGATTGACCTGTAAACTGGCTACGCGACATCTCCAAAATTGGGTCATCTATCTATGGCTGATGCAGATTCTGATTCATTCCTTTGTGTCATCTATACTTGACTGTTGTTCTGTCATCAGGGTTGCCTCGGTCTGGTACTGGAGGCCTTTAGATTGTTCAGAATACAGCAGAAAGATTATTAACTAAAACTAGGAAATTTGTTCATGGCACCGCCGGGACACCCATACCAGATCTGGGTTGTTTGGCTCAGCATATCAAGCCAACAATCACTAAAGTTGCGGTAAAAGTTGATTCAGGTCTCAAGCTTGACAGCCAGATCAGGGCAGTAGTTAAATCAAGTTTTTATCATTTGAGGCAGCTGGCCAAAATAAAAAATTCTTTCGAAGCAACACTTTGAAACAGTCATCCACGCCTTTGTCACCACTAGGCTGGACTCCTGTTATTCCCTTTATGTGGGGTCAGTGCTTCTTCCATCTCCAGATGGTGCAAAACGCTGCTGCACGTCTGTTGACCAGCACCCGTAAGCATGAACACATTACCCCCATTTTAGCCTCACTCCACTAACTGCCCATACATTTTAGGATCCATTTTAAAATTATTTTATTTACTTTTAAATCCCTGAATGCTCTTGCCCCACCTTACCTCTCTGAGCTTCTACACCCCATGTACCTGCTCCCTCTCTCAGGTCAGCAGATCAGCTGTTCCTGAATGTGCCCAAAACCAAATGGAAGCTCAGAGGGGACTGTGCATTTGCTGTTGTGGCTCCTAAATTGTGTGTATCTGCCTCAACAGATCGGACTGTTAGAATAATGTATATAAATTATCTCATATTTACTCTTTATATTCCTTTTACTCTTTGTAGCATGGCCATGTTAATGTTTATATCTGTATGAAGTGTATTGCTATGTTTTAAGTTCTTTTCTAGGCAGACGAAACCAGCAGGGGGACCACCAGAGTGTTGGTGGGAGCCATCTGAGCAGGATGCGACCTCTGAATGACAATAAGAATGACAATGGTTGTTATCTTCAAAGGAGAGGATGCCCTAAAACAGATTAGAATGACTGTCACTTTTTTATTTCATCATGACAGATGTTGTTTTACTGTCATCTTTCTGCCCCCCATCCCTTAGAAAAATAAATGTAAACAGGGACTGCCCTAAATAAAAAGAGGGTTCGGCAGAGAAATCCTTAGAGCGGATAGACATTTGTATCGAGCACACCTCTGTCCGTTCTCTTCGCGAATAAAAAATATAAACTGTTGTCTTCTCCTTTTTGTCTGTGTTTTGAATGTTTTAGGTTGCATGAACCTGACATTAATTTGGTCCTTCGAGCCGGATGCCAATATACCTAGGGATTACAGCGGGTGACGAGGACACCGGAAAGACCGTGGCCACGGCAGGTTAGCCTAGGAGCAGCCTAACAGATCCTTTCCAGGACCGGCCTCCTAGTCACCAGCTGGGATCCACGGGTTGACGGCATTTCGAGAGAGGAAAGACAACAGTGGTGAGTTGAAGTTTGTTTAAAAAAGAAATGAATGACTGAGGGTCATCGCGCGAAGTAAAAGAGAAAAACCCTGAAAATACTAGTCACTAGCAGGTAACAAGGGACGGCGGAGTCCGACAAATTCTGTATAAATTGATGGACGGCGGAGTCCGACAAATTCCGTGTGAATTGGGCCGTGAAAAAGAGAGGATGGCGGAGTCCTGCAAAATAGATGCTTAAATTCCGTAAAACAAACGTTTGTGAGAGAGTGTGAATGGAAATAAAATACCACTAGGTATTTTTATTTCATACCAAAACAGTAGGATCGTAAGCAGCAGACTGGTGTGGATGCAAAGGCAAGAATTCTCCACTCGAAAGAGTTGAAGTGAGAATTACCACAACAGGAAATTGATTTGCTGCCCTACTGACAGAAAACCAGTCTTTAGAACACCCTAGGTGTTGACAGACTGGACTAAATTTTTAAAAATGGGGAAAGGAATAAGTAAAATAAAGGCCAAAGATACACTGCAGTGTTAAAATTGGAAACTTATTGAAAAACAGGATCCTAAAAAAGTTTAAAATTTAAGACAGATGATAATAGAGGATAGTATAAATTGGAGGTCAATTAAACATAAAAATAGCAGCGCTTCATGAAATAATAAAAACAACAACAACAATAGCAATAAGGTAGCTACAACATAATGGGGAAAAAATAAAAATGGATAAAATAACAAAAAGTATAAACACAAAGTAAGAAAAGGAAAGAATTAGCACATACTGTATATCCCATTGAAATAAAATGGGCATATGAATGTAAAAATTATATAAGTAATTGATATAAACTTTGTGGTGAGTCTTTCAGTTTCTGGTATATATTCTCTGTATACTATAGGGGAGAGCTGCTCAGTATGAAAGTGTCATGCCAGCCACCTGACTGAAATAAGGTCACCCAAGTTAGTGTGTGTTTGATAAGATCCAACCATATACGTATGGGAAGATCAGTGTGAGTGTGCAAAAAAACAAAACAAAAAAAAAAACATTAGGCGTACCACCCTCAAAGTGCTGGTCTAGTGTAAAGAATGAATGGAACGACCAAAAACAGATGAGAAAGTGTAGTGAAGAAACAGGAAGACCATGGACACAATGTGTGGACTTAGTAAAACTTTATATCAATATTACATGTACTTCAGGATTAACACCCTATGAAACGCTTTTTGGAAGACTTCATAGATTGCCCAAATTTTAAAATCAATGGGAACTCGATGATGAAGCTAATTTAGCTGATTATATGAGGAATATATTGGAAAAACAAAAAGAAAAACAAATTGATGAGAATCCTTTTGTCTCCTAGCAGGAAGTCATTTAGTTGAGCCAGGAGATTGGGTATTGATAAGAAGTATAAAGAAGAAGCACTGGTATTCACCAAGGTGGGAAGAACCATATCAGGTACTGCTGACAACCCCCACCGCTGTGAAAGTAGCAGAGAGGTCAACCTGGGTTCATTTAACACATTGTAAAAAGGTCATTTCAGCTGAAAGGCCCTATAGGAGAGGTGAGCTAAAGCCTGATAATAGGGTGGATCCAGACGTATAGAGACTGGTGAGATCCGAAAGTCAGTGAAGATCTTACAAGACACCAATCCTGGTAGAGGGTTTCGCATTTCAGCCAAAATGACCCCTAAGTGTTTAAAACAAGTTATAAGATGTTGGGTATTGATTTTCTTTTATTGTTAGTGTTTCTAATTATGTGGTACCTATGTGTGGCGTCAAAACCTCACACATTTCAGTTGCAAGACATTAAGTGTGCAAAAAGAAATGTTGCACCGACAAATTACGTTCCATGGATAACATCCTGGGTGTAGAACAACTCAATAACCCTTACTGTGTCTCCTAATACTACAACCTCTGTGAATATTCCTATAACAGCATTGAAAGGATTCTGGAGTAGAACAGAAACTTTGAGTAAACATTGGACAGGCTATTGGTGGTATTTAACGGGACACATTCTACAACTTGATTGGAGCGCTTTTATTACAACCCAGGATGGGCAGTACTGGCCGCCTGGTCATAGTGAAGAAGCCACATTCTTTAAAGATAGGGTAACCCTCAGCCATCTAGGCGAAAAACTTAGTTGTTGTGTGTCTAAACAGTACCATGAAATCAACGGAACAACCTAGAATGAATAATTATACACAACAAGCTGGCGTAAGAGCTGTCAGTGTGTCTTTCGAGGATGTCGACGGTTGATTCCAGGTTAAAACCGGTGTTAGTGGAATAAATAACAATTGGCTGCTTATGGTAGAACAGGCTGCCAAAGTGACGAATAGTGATTGTGTTGTATGCATGGGGCCTAGACCTATTTTACAAGTAGTTCCTGCAGTTATTCCAGAACAATGTGTATTGGAGGTCATGACTAGTACTAATCCTAATGCAAATTGTAACAAGTGGGATTATGTCTTCCCACTCACCACTACTGATAAGGGAAAACCATTATTCTCTAAAAAGGTTGCACCCGATAATTTTACTTGTATCAATACAACTGGACTTGGAAAACGATTAGGAAATCTCTCTCAAATTTCATGTAAAAAAGTCATTACAGTACCTGGAACTTTCAGACCAGTAGCTAGGGCTGACATTTGGTGGTGGTGTGGAGACGACAGACTTTTTGACAGACTGCCACACAATTATACAGGAGCCTGTGCTCTTGTTACATTGATGCTACCGGTTTCAATTTATCAAATGTCTGCTAATAGAGTTGCTGCGTTAGCTGATAGAGGGGGTTTCCCAGTAATACGTAAACAAAAACGTTCACTACATAATAACGATCCCACTTATATTGATGCCATTGGTGTGCCACGTGGGGTTCCCGACTAATACAAATTAGCCGATCAGGTAGCAGGAGGATTTGAGTCCTTGTTTTGTTGGTGGTGTACGATTGACAAGAACGTAGACAGGATCAACTACATCCACTATAATGTTCAAAAACTGAGGAACTGAACACAGAGTGGGTTTGAGGCTGTTTACAATCAGCTATCAGCAACCCCCCCCTAATGACATTTCAGAATAGAATAGCCGTGGACATGGCGGAGAAGGGAGGGGTGTGTTTTATGTTTGGGGAGGGGTGTTGCACTTTCATCCCCAAGAACACAGCTGCTGACGGAAGCCTCACCAAAGCTATAGAGAGACTGAGGACGCTCAATGGCAAAACGAAGGAACACTCTGGTGTCGACACGTCCATGTGGGATTCATGGATGAATGCCTTTGGCAAGTATAGAGCTTTAGTGACCTCAGTTTCAGTTTCAATTGGAGTTCTAACTGCAATTATGATTTTGTGTGGATGTTGTTGTATACCTTGTCTGTGTTCTCTTGTTAACCGTTTGATCACCACAGCTATTTCGCCCATGGAGAAAAGCATGGCTCAACTGTACCCTTTACTCGCTCCTGATGGCTACATCGACGATGACAGTGAGAATTATGATTTAGACCTATAACATGATCTCCAAGTGTAAGCATGTTTGTGCTCATAAGAATGAACTGACAGCTGAAAATCATTATGAAGAAGTTGATACAGTGATGTGAGGATTTGAGCAAATATGTGATAAACAGGAGGGAAATGTTAGAATAATGTATATAAATTATCTCATATTTACTCTTTCTTATATTCCTTTTACTCCTTGTAGCATGGCCATGTTAATGTTTATATCTGTATGAAGTGTATTGCTATGTTTTAAGTTCTTTTCTAGGCAGACGAAGTCAGCAGGGGGACCACCAGAGTGTTGGTGGGAGCCATTTGAGCAGGATGCGACCTCTGAATGACAATGGTTGTTATCTTCAAAGGAAAGGATGCCCTAAAACAGATTAGAATGAGTGTCACTTTTTTATTGCATCATGCCAGATGTTTTACTGTCGTCTTTCTGCCCCCCATCCCTTAGAAAAAATAAATGTAAACAGGGACTACCCTAAATAAAAAGAGGGTTCGGCAGAGAAATCCTTAGAGCGGATAGACGTTTGTATTGAGCACACCTCTGTCCGTTCTCCTCGCAAGTAAAAAATATAAACTGTTGTCTTCTCCTTTTTGTCTGTGTTTTAAATGTTCTAGGTTGCATGAACCTGACACAGTGAGATCCTCACACCATCAGGGGTTGGGCTCTGGGGGAATGCCCTCATTGCCATGCAGCCAAGTACGGGACGAGGACACTGAAGGACTGATAACTTTGTGTCACCAAGAAGTTTTTCAGTGATAATTCATAAACTCACTACTATATATTGTTCAGTTTCAGTAATCTTTGTTTTTTAGTAATCAGAATGTCATAATTCATATTGGAAGTGTGTTTAAAATGATTTCAAACTACTGATCAAGTAAAAATCTTTGTAATAATAATGAAATAAAATGAATAATGAATTATTTTAAAATTTAGCAATGATGCATCTATAGATGAAAGGGCCATGTTCAAATGTTTTTGAGGCTACTAAGTTTGGATTGTCTTCTTTGCAGGCTAGGAAAGTGATCGCTCAGTGAGGGTCACGGAGGAATTTTTCCCCAAGAATGTAATCATCGGGGTTTTCGCCTCCGTCTGTAGTGAAGAATAGTGAGACAGTAGCCATAGATCTGCGCCATCTTGGTTAAAAATTGGATTGTTGCATTTTATTAAATTTCCCAGTTTTGGTCCATGGCTTGACCCTTACAGCCCTGACCTATTTTCGCCGTTTTTTGGTACTTTTGATATTTGCCTCGATTACCACATTAAAATTATTTAACATACCCATGCTTGGTATGTTTATCTTCAGCTATATGAAGAGAGTTTTTATTTCCATATAACTTACTATATTGACATATTGGGGCAAAATATACACAGTCAAATTCGGAAATGGAAAAAATGTAATTGCACATAAAAACCACTAACATGCTGATGAAATTCATTTTGAACTCAAAAAAAGGTTGCCATAGGCTTCTAACATAATTTTATAGTTTGTGTCATTTGTGCCACTCTTCAAAGGAGTTTTTCAAAGTAAGAGTATGCACACGCATCATGCGTAAATCGTGCGCGTAATGGTGTGCATCATTGACGTTTGCGTCACATAACAAGATGCACCAATCATGGTACGTGTTTGCATCACATGACAAGCATGTATGAATCGTGTAACATGTTTACATCACGTGAATCACTTGTACAATGGCGACTACATGGAGAGAAACACGGCGTCGGCAGTCTGGATAAGGAGCGCTTTGAAGCGCTTTTCTTTGATCAAATGTAAACGATCATATCTCTAGTTTTCCGGGGTCAATCGGCTCCAAATAAAAACCGGAAGAAAGTTTCACATCTATACCGTCACGGAAACATGACCGCAGCAACCCACATGACAGAGTTCATTAGTTAAGAATGGTTTAAAAACATCATGCGCTCTGATCACGCCGGCGTGATCATCGGGCTTTAAGGGTTAAAAGCCATGGAAGGGGGGAATGTGGTGGAAAGTTTTTAATACAATAAAATAATATAGTAAAACAATATCCAAGTGAACCAAAAATCTGGATTGTTGTGTGTGTCATATTATTCAGCGCTTGTGAAGGTGGCCCTACGATGTCTTGAGGTCATGAAGATGCTTGATGAAAATAATTCCTGTTAGACCATATTTGGAAATGCTTGCATGACTGTGGGTATCCTTGGAAGAAGTTAGACACTGACAGAAGCAGCTAGCCAGATCATTTCAGACACTGTACCTGAAATTAGAATGTTTCTGCACAGGGTCATCCAGAGAATGTCTGCAGCAGATCCTCACAGGGGTCACGTGACTGATTATGTTATGTCATCAAATAGTTTTGTGAAACTGTCGACTTGATATTTCTGGTAACGTCTGGACGTCATGACGTACCAACTGAGAGCCCGTAAAGAACTGGTTGAAAGCAGATGGGCCCAGGTTAATACCTCCCCCTAGTCACACCTTTAGGGTATAAAAAGAGATGTGATTCATTTTCTAGTTTGTACTTGAAGTTTTCATCTACCCAGAGTACTCTGCAACAACACACCGGAGGACTTTTTTTTCATCGTGTCCAGAGCTCTCATCATGCTTAGATAAGTATTTGTCGAACTTGTCTGTCTGTCAATATCATCGATGATTTATTTGACTCATACTCAACCTGTGGATGATATTATTGTAATGCTACTCAACCTATACATGATTTGAATTGACAAATAAATATCTTGTATTTTACACCGTCTCCTGTCCTTAAGAAAAACGAAACCCCACCACAGAGCCAACCAGGAAGAGGTTGTTCTGACGTGTGGGAACACTTCAGTCTGATCGCTGCTGATACGGATGTGAAAATACACCTACCTTAATGAAGGAAATTACATATATAACGGTAACTAGCTTTAGGTATGATTTATCATCTGTGTATATTGATTAATAAATTCTGCTGTTAGTTTGACATTATAAAGCTATCACCTATTATTTACAAATAACTTTTCAGGTCCAGTGCTTGGTGTGTTACCATGGGAATACTTCCTCCATGATTACACACCTCACTGCCAAACATGGAGCTGCTGGAAATCGCTGGACCGAGATGGGTCGGATGCAAGTAGGGCAAGGATGCTACTGCAGACGCAGCAGTGGAGGTACATGAACCCCCACTGGCCAGGTCAGAAGACCCTGTGGATTACTGGAAAAACGACCAAAATGTATACCCAACTTGTTTAAACTGCTGAAATTTTTTTTTAATTGAGGCCGGCTTCATCTGTTCCTTGAGAATGAGTGTTCTCAAAATATGGAGAAATTGTGACCAGGAAAGAAACAGACTTAATCCAAATACTGTGGAAAAAATCATGTACCTCAATAAAAATCTTTGACCGCCCTCATTCCCAATTATCAGCCCTTCCATTGCTGCATTCGCTATTCAACACTCCACACATGTGTCAATCATTAATTATTAGTGCACGGAATATTCAGTCTAGGGTACATCAACATTTAAAAGGAAAGATACTTCAAATCCAAGCAGAAAGGAGGTGATTGTGCATGTGTGTAGATGAAAGCTTCTTGTCAAACTAACTTGCAGTGCAGGGTTTGAACTTTGCCAGGAGAACCTTCTAGTAATGATTCTGAACCAGTTGGCTCAAGTGATTCATTGCTTCACAGAGGCTTCATTTGCCCATCACTAGCCATCACTACCCATACTACATTTCAACATCCCCCCCAAACAGGAACACAGCAAGCTGACTGATGGTGTTAACTCTGTGGAGTCCACCAGGAAACACCAAACACCTTATATCTCCTCCCATCAAGGCTGATCTCCACCAGCTGAGGAGAACAGCACAGGTGGAGCTAATAACTGTCAACCAGCTGAAAGAACCTGCAATAATGTCTTAACAATTTTTTTGCACAAATCTGTGTCAGGAAAGTAAACTCAGAATTAGCTGCTAGATTTCTGTTTGCTCCTTTAACAAACTAGAATCAGATCTGATTATCAGGATATTTATCAGTGACTGACATCTGATGTTCACACATTTAGTCAGAGAGTTTTTACAAACTTATGCACCTCTAAAACCCTCATATTTCTTGTTGATGCCATTTAAACTCCTTTGTTCTACAAATGTATTTAAAGTTGGAGTTGTGTCCCAAAACCAAAGAATAATTAACAGATAAGGTGTAAATGATTTAAATCACACAGAACCACACCCCTTTGATTACACAGGCTTCCAGGTCTTGTCCGTGATTCTCTGCAGGTGTCTCCCCAGTTGAGACTGATGAGGAGGGTGGGGTCGCTGAGGTCACAGCCTATATCTGCCCCCAGATTCCTCTGCTCTGGAGCTTTTTGGCTGCTGATGGCTGACTGTCACTGCTGATGCTCTATATTTCACAAAAGAGAAATCAAATGGGCTTCTGTCACTATATGGGGTTACTCTCAGGTAGTGATGGGCAAATGAAGCTTTTGTGAAGCCCTGAATCATTTGAGCCAACTGGTTCAAAAATGGGTTCATTACTCGAACCTCAGTTATAGTGACCTCTCCTGGCGAAGTTCAAACCCTGAACTGCAAGTTAGTTTGACAAGAAGCTTTCAACTACACACATGCACAATCATCTCCTTTTTGCTTGGACTTAAAGTATCTTTCATTTTAAATGTTGATATACCCTAGACTAAATATTATATTCTATGCACTTATAATAATTGACAAATGTGTGGAGTGTTGTTGAGGAGCGAATGAAGGGAAAATCTGGTATTGGTTTGGTGTGCTTGTGCAACTATGGAAGGGCTGATAATTTGGGATGAGGGTGGTCAAAGATTTTTATTGAGATGCATTATTTTTTCCACAGTATTTGGATTAAGTCTGTTTCTTAGTGACAATTTCTCCACATTTGGAGAAGACTCGTTCACATGGAACAGATGAAGCCGGGGTGCATACATTTTTTTTGCCAGTTTAAACAAATTTGGGTAAACATTCTTGTGGTTCTTCCATTAATCCACTGGGTCTTCTGACTTGGCCAGTGGTGGTTCGGTAAAGTACCGCTGCACCTCCACAGTTGCGTATGCAGTAGCATTCCTTGCCCTCCTTGAATCCGACGTATCTCGGTCCAGCGTTTCCCAAAGGTTCCTATCTCAAAGACAAACACGACAACAAGCATCAGCATTTTAACTTTTTGGAAAAAAATCAGTCACAAATGGTCACTTTTCCCTCAAGTCTCCATTCCTCCATCAGAGATGTTGTGGCTGCACTGGTGTTAGCTGCAGTATGTGCTTTAGGGAACGGCACCACTCCCAGGAGCACTGTGTCCAGCTTCATCGGGTCCTCCATGTAGTGGCAGGTCACTGCAAGACAGGCCTCCATGTTTCCCAAAGATGTCCACATATCAGCAGTGAGACTCACAGCCTCCACCCTCACCATTACAGCCTTGGCCTTGGTCTTCTCCTCCTCATATTTCTGAAGCACCATGCTCTTGAGAGCTCGCCTGGATGGAAGAACGTACGAGGGATCAAACAATCCCACGAACTCCTTGAAGCCACAGTCATCCACGATGGAAAAAGGCTGCGAGTCTTTCACCACCAGATTTACCAGAGCTTCATCCAGCTCTCGCTTCCGGTCAACTAGGACAAATAGACAGAAATAAAAAGTAAATGATTAAAATGATACCAGAAGATTAATGTGAAACTACACTTAAGTTAAGCTGGCCTACGACTCATGAAACACAGCCAGACCACATTGTGTTAGTGTGTCTAATAATATAATAATATAACCAACCTTGATTTGGGGTCCCCTGATTTCCAGCAGCTCCATGTTTGGCAGTGAAGTGTCTAATCATGGAGGAAGTATCCCCATGATACTTCAGTTCAGCAGAACACACCAACCAGACCTGGACAGAAAATTATTTTTAAATAATAATACAGTTTGAATCTATAAAGTTGTCACATAAACAGCATAAGTTATTATCATTAATCAATATACTGTACACGGATGATAGACCATAGCTATCGCTAGTTACTGTTAGACATGTAACTTCCTTCATTACAGATGTGACATTACACCTACCTTACCAGCAGAGATCAGAATGAAGTGTTCCCACATTTCAGAACAACCTGTCTCCCTGACTGGCTCCATAATGATCCAACGATCCAAAAAAGCAACGCAACGCAATAACAGCAATAACAACTCTCCGACAAAAACCCACAAACGGTGCATTTTCCAGAGCGTATACAAAGGAGTTTTGGTGCTAACATTCAAAACTGTCACAAGTTAGAAGGCGTGTCAATGAATGACATCCTTGGACCGCGAACCAGTCAGGTGGTTCCCTCGGGATACGAAGCAGTTGCTGCTTTGAACGTCATTGTCACGTGACTATCTTCCGCCCCAAAGCAAGCTCCGAAGCAGTGGTTCTATTGAATTGTAGTTCTAGGGTTTGAAACGTGTACCGAAGCTTCAGTGTCGAACTGCCATCACTACTCTCAGGCAGGAGTGAGGATTTTGTTTTTTCATGTGCCCACATGAAGGACAGAAAATATTGAGGGCTGGGCTGAAAGGCTGAACTCAATTCTGCATAATAGTAAATTATAAAAAGTACATAGCATGGTCCTGACTAGCTGGTAACCGTCTGTGTTAAGAAAACTTTCTCATTGTTTTCTTTTCATAAATGTTGCTCTGGTGCACTGGTGTCATGCCTGGAGGGTACCCTGCCTCATGCCCCCAGTCTGCTGGGCTGCTAGGCCCCAGCAACCCCGCTATGGCGGAGGAAACGACCATTCAAAAGTTTGACTTTTCCCATCAAATGTGGATGACCATCGGTGGTGACACCTGCTAGTTTGTCCTATTACAGGTGTGTCCATGCAGACGAAGAGCACAAATTTAGCCAATCTCCAACCTTGAATCTCTATCAAAGATTCTTGAACATAGTGGCCAAACAGCTTAATGACTATCTAGTGGCAAACAATTTATTGGGACTTTTCAGTCAGCCGTAACCCCCGCCCCAACAATATTGGGAGGCGGTGCGGGTACGGCAGTCAGGAAGACCATGCACCCCCTGTACCCCACAAGGACCAAACATCCTTTTCTGGGCCCCGTCTGAATGAAACCCTTACCCAAACAAACTCATGGCCAGCTCCCTCGACCGCACCAGCCCGTTACAGCAGACACAGAACGTATGCCCAGGTTGTCCGAGGGTCAACAGAGCAACCTGCAGCTGAGTCATGTGTTGACCAGAGACCGGCTGATCCGGCCTTTGGGCCCTGGTCTGGACATTATATTGTATCAAATGGTCCACCACTTGCAGAATGTGACCCCACCAAAGGCACACTGGAGCCCAAAATATTTGCCAACATGGTGGCAATACTAACAAATTATAAAACCTCCCAACACCAGACACACTGGAACTCATGGGGAATGCAAAAACTGGGGTTACACCACCCTCCTTATTTTGAGGGACCACTATATAGATCGCCCGCAGGAAGGAGTAACCAAATTTCCAACCACCCTCAGCCCTGACAGGCACTCAGCCTTCCAGGTTTCTGTCAGGTGGTCCAGGAAAAACCTGCCACAGATCACACATGAAGTGCTCCAACAAGCAGAACTGATAATAGTGGCTAGTGGCAAATCCAAGAGGCCGCTACAAGCAGTTGTGAAAGCAGTACGAGGGAGAAGAGTACTTCCCCACCACGAATCCAACTCAGTCCGTCAGAGGCATTTGTTCCCCCAATAAAGTCCACTGGACAGGAGGATACATAAACCACTTTCTCAGTCTCAACAAATGTCAGTGTTGGCAAAGGATTTCAAATCTACAAAGACCCAGGAGGACCTCCTGAACAGAGTGCTCACATTCATCTTAGTCTTGGGATCAATTAAAAGAAAACTATTATAGTCAGACTTAATTGAATCAGAAGGTTAAAATTGCAATTAAAAACTCTGCACTAGACTAGTTTAGGTCATATCTCTCTGACCGATTTGTTTTTCGGTCAATAATTAATCTTTAGATCGAGGGACTCTCACCTGTGGAGTACCTCAATGATCTGTTCTGGGGCAAATTCTGTTTAATATATATATGCTACCATTGGGAAATATCATAAGGAAACAAAATTAATTTTCATTGCTATGCAGACGATACAAAATTTATCAAATTAAAAAAAAAAAATCTGACCTGCTAATTAAATTGGAAATCTGCCTCAGATTAAATCCTGGATACTTCACAATTTTTTTTTAATGTTTAACAGTAATAAAACAAGCCCTAAATTTGTTGTTAACTAATATATTAATGACTGAAGTCATAATTATTAGAAATTATCTTGGATGATCTAACATTGTAATTCACTTAGCATTGCTCTATCCTCCACCAGTGAAGTCAGGAACCTGGGAGTGATTTTTGATCAAGATCTGTCCTTTGATTCTCATCAAGTCTGTATCCCAGACAGCCTTCTTTCACTGGAGAAATATTGCTAAAGTTAGAAATATCTTATCCTTTAAAGACTCAGAAAATCATTCATGCCTTTGTTACTTCTAAATTGGATTACTGCAATTCCTTATGGGCTGTTCTAGCTCCTCTATTAGGACTCCAGTTAGTTCAGAATGCTGCTGCTGCTGCTGCTGACTGACTGGACTGGGAGGAGAGAACACATCTCTCCTGTCCTAGCGTCACTACATTGGCTAAGTGGTGGCGACGTCTGTGGGATAATCCAATACCCACTAAATACTATTTTCTCACAGGTCGATGTGAGTCTGAAGGAAGTCCTCATCAGTTCGTCCTCCACCACTCATCCTTAGAGCGGTTATTAAAACGCTTCTTAATTTTTCACAAACGCTGGAGAGCCATTTTTTTGCAAGCCTCTTGTACAAAGACACCGGCGTCGACCTGGATTTGACTGTCATGACCGCGGACGCACCCAACAGAGGCTTAGTCAAGCGTGCGAGCTTTGCAAGGGGTTCAAGGACATTTGAGTTGAGTGGCCCTTTGCATACCAACATTTTATTTTCCGAGAGACTCCTGTCAAACAATGTGGATGTGCGATTAAAACTCGTGAAAGCGAAAACTGCTTTTACACTGATGTCCGCAGCGGCTGATGAGTTCAAGTTAAACATTTTAGGGGTAAGCCTTTTTGTCGGAAAAGCTCAGGTCTGACTGGATGTCATGCTAGGGCATTCTGCCGCTCTCATGAAATCAAATGCCATTTATCCTATAAGTCGGGTAGTGGTGAAGAATTATCGTATCCCTACGCAGACCCGTGTATGCTCGCAGGATCATTTATACTTCTGAAATACCTTGTGGTAGGGCTGGTGGACCATCGGGCCTATGTCGGGACAAGAGAGCTGAATCCTTTCATCTTCCAACACGCTGATCTTGAATACCTAGCTGAGTGTGAATTCATGTTTTATCCCATCAAAGCCCTACCAGCCACGTTTTGATAAACATCAGACTGTTCGCGAGTTTTACAATCTTACTCTAAGTAACAACAGACACATTAGAGACTCCCCATTATGTATAGACCGAAATAATTTTGAAAACGGCTACAGTTTGTTTCTTTTCAATCTGACAAGGGATGGGGAAATGGACATCGAGGCTCTATCATCGTCAGAACACGGCACCTGTCGTTTGGACAGTCGCCTTACCCCGGACTATGACTTCGATTGACTACGCGTGTTACAACAGCGTTATCGAAATGAACTCGGAGACAAGTTCTAATCGACTATCAAAACAAGTAAAAATGAACAACCTTCAAATAGAATCTTGACACCTATCCTGGGCGAGTCATTCAGAGGGGTTTTCCCTAGCGATTTATTACCGTCTGAGATTGATGGCAAACTTGCTGCTTAGTCGCTAACACCCATGATCATACCATTTGAGTGTGAACATTGGGTGGGAATGATCATTGAAGATGAGGAAGAGGGCAGATCAAACTTCTTTGACAGCTACAGTCATGAACCAGACTTTCCATTCTATCCTGCACGTTTTTCATCCTTCTTAAATAGCAGTAAAAAGGGCAATAATCAAACGGAAGGACAGAGCGAGAGCGGAACAGCGTGTGAGAACAGACACAGGAAATACGTCACCGCGTCAGGTCCGCGGTGACCGACCTAAGCTGGAGTTCTCTTCATACTCATTTATGTATGCACGTTGACTTGTGACGTCATCAGCCTTCGGAGGGTACCCAGAGGCTTCTTGTTTCTGTTTCAGGAAGGTGTAAATGTATTTAAAGAGCTGCTCAGATTTTTTTCAAATGCCACACTTCATAAATTTCTGCCAGAATGTATCCTTTTCTCCGCGCAATCAATATTTCAGCCGACGTCCACACACCCGTTAGCGACCACTCCTCATCAATGTTTACATTCAGAAGTCTGATTGTTCACGAGTCGGCACGAACGGCACAGCGTGAAAATAAGCTTCCCTTTATCGTTTCTGCTAGGAAGTATGGGGAAAAACAGTTTACGAGGAGGATAGACTTTAGCACGGATCAGACCAAAGTAATTTAACATCAAAATTGTCTCTAATTATTTTTGGATGTCCAATTGTAAAATTATAGGTAGCCTGCAGGTGTGGGTACAATGAGCACAAGTCAGAATATAAAATGTTTTCATGTTCCTCTACGACATGATGCACTGAAGAGTGGCAGTGCCCCCCCATACAGAGCTTATCTAGGCTCTAGAGGAATTGGTTGTTGAAACTGCTCTAAGAAAGATTTAACACGCTCGTCTGTTTTTTTTTCTTGAAATCCCAGTCATGTTCCCACATCACGACTACAGAATCAACCTTGTATTCTGTTTGTAAACCATCGATTCTTTTCATGGTGTCAGAGTATGTCTCACTAAAATGTTCGCCTGTGAGAGATTTGTCATGTGGATTAAAACAGATATTGCAGCCGTGAAAAAAGCAACCGTTGAATGAATAGACAGTCACCTATTTTAACCTCACCCCCGTTCAAGGCGTGTCGAATTGAAATCCTCTGAGAATGCCTCAAACTCTGGTCATTGGATTGAAGCATGTGAAAGCTTTGAAGGATGCCCGATAATTATTAGGACACGGAATTGGGTTGTAGGAATAAGGTTTGGAAAACGGTCAGGACTGCAGAAGCAATTTAACTACAATCTCAAGCTAGTAGTTAAACTCTTGATCTTTCACTCTCGTACCATTGAAAGAAACTCTCTCTGTTTAGGATTCATTTCATCAGCACCATACATCTCAGGGGGCGGATACCTCCCCCTGTACCCGTTTCTTGAATGATCGGTGAATTTGTGTGGAAAGAAGCCTTTTTTAAGCTCTGCTTTACATCCTAGTGCTTTAGGAAAGTCTCTGAGCGGGACAGGGGTGAAAGAAAATGAATCAATAAATTTCAGCTGAAACTCGTTGTCACTAATCATAATTATTTTACTCCCTTAACCTATGACAAATGGCGCTATACCCTGTTTAACATAAGTGTTTAAAATTATGTGATGGTCGAAACCTTTCCCGTAATGGGAGATGAAGGTTGTGTTTTTGTATTTTTTCTTCCGGTAATGGAGGAGGAACAATAAAGCACAGTCAGGTCCTTTCCAGATCTGTCATCGCCCCACCCCCCACCCCCATCTGATGAATGAGCCACAACAAGGACTGGAAGATGGGTGCCGGTGGTTTGGTTTCAAAATCAAAAAATACCAGTTTTCATCTTTTTTTTTTTCCGGTTTAACGGGTTTCACACGGATAAAACATTTATGATTTTCATCCTCATTTGCAACAGAATCAGAGTTCTGAATAGTTGAGACATCGGCCGATGTTGACTCTTCACCCTGAGGGGGTAAAGCGGTTTTAGGCTGCTTACAGATTGGACACAGTCTAACGACACATTTATGGACGCATGGGTTTTAACAAATGTAGTAGACAATTTTACATCTCGGACTTTTTATAAGTTTCACAACTGGAGACTGCTTTTTCAAGTTTCTGACGCCAGCCCGGTTCAAGATGACTGTTGAAACACTAGATATTTGTACAGAACCTGTTACAAGCTGTACAGTAGGTTGTCTGAACTGGAGTATCTTTACAATTTGTCCCGCACACGTTACAGCTTCTGACACAAGAATGTCATAACCGGTGTAACGGTGTTCACAAAATGATTTCACTCCTAGAAACCCTTTAATATTATCCCATAATAGTGATTATTGTGCAAGAGCATATAGTAAGTTTTTTCACATGAAGGAGTTCCTGTTTGAAAGGTAGCCAAGTTGTTTCTAGGGTTATACTCACTATCACTGGCTTGGTAAAATATCACGATTTTACAATCTAACAGCTGCTCAAATAGATTGACATCGCTGAACGTGACGTCACTATGAAGAGTCAGACTCCCCATGTCACAGCAATCGTCGTTGGACATCAAATTGAAAATGAAGAAACACCTCTCCCTTGCACAGCTTCTTATCTTCTGTCAAAGGCCGCCTGACACGTTTATACATTTATACAAAAAACATTTTTTTTGTACTCATAACTACCCCCACTTGTTCATCGGGTAATTCATTAACTTTACCTCTCCCCCTTAGTGACAACATATGGATGTGTGTGTGTGGGGATGAGAGGGGGGCTCATGTATGGCTCCATAGTAATAGGTGAGGCACTCCAAAGGAAAACAAAGGAGCCATGAAAAACACTCCCTTGAGATTAGCAGGCCGTCTTGCCTATTTCTCAGAGTGAAATTAAAGAGAAACATGTGAGAAACATTTTAGAAGAAATGGAAACTAAAATGAGACTGAGGTGCAAATCTCAAACTTCTATAGGTCTCCTGACCTATAGAAGAGCAAGTTTTGAGCAGTAAATTTTTCCACTGGGTATTCATTAAAATGGACAGAAATAATAATTATCACTTTAAAGAAAACAAATTGTACCGCTTACACAAATGCACAGAGAACGGTCACGTTTGAGTAAAAAAAAAAGGAAACCACATCCGTGTGATTTAATAACATTAAAACACATTATTAAAAACACTCGTTCTTAGATTTCCTTCATTTTTATTGTCTGCTACAGCATTCACTCAGAGCAGATTACACGCACACGCACATACACCCTACAGTGTGACAACAAGATACTTGTATAACACGCATACTGTCAGGTTCAGGCAATTTAAAACAGACAAAAAAGAAGACAACAATTTATATTTTTTACTCTCAAAGAGAACGGACAGAGGTGTGCTCGCTACAAATGTCTGTCCGCTCTGAAGATTTCTGCTGAACCCTTTTTTTTTGGGCAGTCTGTTTATATTTATTTTTTCTAAGGGATGGGGGGCAGAAAAACAACAGTAAAACACCTGGCATGATGCAAAAAAGTGACACGGTCATTCTAATCTGTTTAAGACATCCTCTCCTTTGAAGATAACAACCACTGTCATTCTTATTAGCATTCAGAGGTCGCATCCTGCTCAAATGGCTCCCATTAACACTCTGGTGATCCCCCTGCTGATTTTGTCTGCCTGAAAAATAACTTAAAACATAGCAATACACTTGCACACAGATATAAACATTTGTATGGTCATGCTACAAAGAAAAAAGGAATATAAAAGGGTAAATATGAGGTGACTTATATACATTATTCTAACATTTCCCTCCTGTTTATCATGTTTGCTCAAATCCTCACATCACTGTATCAACTTCTTCATAATGATTTTCAGCTGCCAGTTCATTCTTATGAGCACAAACATGCTTACACTTGGAGATCATGTTTATACGTCTAAATCATAATTCTCACTGTCCTCGTCGTTGTAACCCTCAGGAGCGAGCAAAGGATAAATTTGAGCTATGCTTTTCTCCATGGGCAAAATAGCTGTGGTGATTAAACGGTTAACAAGAGAACACAGACAAGGAACACAACAACATCCACACAATCATAATTGCAGAGAAAACTGCAATTGAAACTAAAACTGGCAAGTATAGAGCCTTAGTGACCTCGGTTATCCATCCATGAATCCCACATGGACGTGTCGACACCAGAGTGTTTCCTTCATTTTGCCATTGAGAGTCCTCAGTCTCTCTATAGCTTTGGTGAGGCTTCCGTCAGCAGCTGTGTTCTTGGGGATGAAAGTGCAACACCCCTCCCCAAACATAAAACACACCCCTCTCTTCTCCACCAACAACATGGCCATGGCTATTCTGCTCTGGAATGCCATGAGGCAGGTTGCTGATAACTGATTATGAACAGCCTCAAACCCACTCTGTGTCCAGTTCCCCAGTTTTTGAACATTATAGTGGATGTAGTTGATCCTGTCTACGTTCTTGTTAATCGTACACCACTAACAAAACAAGGACTCAAATCCCCCTGCTACCTGATCGGCTAATTTGTATTCGCCGGGAGCCCCACGTGGTACACCAATGGCATCAATATAAGTGGGATCATTATTATGTAGTGAACCCTAACCCTAGGGTTGGGGTTGGGGGTTAGGGTTGTGGATGAGGCTCGGTGGGTTCCTGTTTCCCTGAAGGTAGACCGTACCCTTGGCATACTCTGGCCCACGCTTGTCATCAATTTGTCGCCCTCCTGGCTCCAGTTCCCTTAGTAAGATGTCAAAAATGACTTAAAGCTGAGTTTGTTGGGGATATGTTGTAGGTGGAGTGTATGAGTGTATGAGTGTATGAGTGTGTGTGTGTGTGTGTCTGTAGGTGTAAGTAGGTGGGGGAGCGCTGAAGATGCTGCTCCTGGATTGTGTGTGTGGGTGTCTGTAGGTGTAAGAAGGTGGAGGAAAGCTGAAGATGCTGCTCCTGGGTTAGGGTTAGGTACAGTAAGGTACGTAGTTCCTTGAGAGGAACTACGAAGTGCACTGGCGCATGGGGCCCGGGAGTGGGGTCACCTTAAAATGCCATACAAAAAATTAAGAGTTTAAAAGGATTAAAATCCATTAAAATCAATTAAAATTAGGGGAAGGAGATAAAAGTTAGGGGAATCATGAAAACCTGGGGGAGTGGGATAAACTGGATGTTAAAATTTAAAAAGCACTCGCATAAAAAGAAAAGGGAGCAGGAAAGAGCTAAAAAAAAAAAGTAATGAGATAAAATAATAACTAGGTCCACAATAAAAACACTCCACCGATACTTCGGAGGGATGATGGAGGTAATGGGGCATGCCCAGAGCGGGACCCGAAACCCGCTCAACTGATTCTGAAGCTTGCGTTTACAGCGTTGAGCTATAGCCTCTTGGTTGTGGCTGTAGGACGACAGAAATCTGAGGTTGTTGTGATTAAAACATTGTTTAAAAGAGATGTGGCCCGGTTGGGGTTTGAACCCTCAATCTCCAGTTGGTAGGCATCGATGTTACCTCTACACCATCCTGAGGGTACACTAACTATGTGAGGACAATCAACTTAAATCAGAAAATTAGAAGGTTGAGGAAAAAAAGGGGGGGCAGGGGAGGTTTTGGTTAGGATTAGGAGAATCAGGGGTTAGGGTTTAGGGAGAGAAGGGGGCTTGGGGTTAGGATTAGGAAAAAACGGGATGGGGTTAGGGAAAGAAGGGGGATGGGTGTTTGAGGTTAAAGAAAAAAGAAAGTGGAGAGAGAAAGAAGAAAAACGTATTTATGAATTTTTATATGAAAAACAAAGATATTTAAATGAATAAAAAATAAATTGATTGATGAAATAATCATAATAAATAATAAACAATAAATTAGTGCTATAATAAAATTTAATTTAGGGTCCCTTCTGGTAAAAGAACCATATAGAGTAGAAGCTGAATAATAATGATAGAACTTTAGTTGGGTGCCACGTAGTTAATATTATCCATCTTCCACCGCTTATCCGTAGTCGGGTCGCGGGGGCAGCAGCTTCAACAGGGAGCCCCAAACTTCCCTTTCCCCGGCCATATCCACCAGCTCTGACTGGGGGATCCCAAGGTGTTCCCAGGCCAGTGTTGAGATATAATTGTTGCGGCACACTATAGAGTGGAACCCAATTAGTGACACCAGAGTCCAAAAATCCAAAAAGCTGCATTTATTCAAACAAAAGCAGGCGAAGGACCACAGCACGTGTGTGGTAAAAGGGGGCAGCAGCAGGGAGACCAGAATCACCAACATCAAAATGGAGCAACAATCTGGCACTGTCTGCGTGGAGAGCTGGGTCTAAGAAGTCGGCTGATTGCAGATGGGATCCAGGTGAAGCTGCTCCCAGGACGACTCCGCCCACACACCCACACCTGTGAACACAGGACTAGGAGGAGAGGCTGGAGCAGTCACCAACACAGGGTGTGACAATAATCCCTCCACCTGGTCCTGGGTCTGCCCCGAGGTCTCCTCCCAGCTGCACGTGCCAGAAACACCTCCCTAGGGAGGCGTCCCGGAGGCATCCGCACCAGATGCCCAAACCACCTCAACTGACTCCTTTCCACGCGAAGGAGCAGTGGCTCTACTCTGAGCCCCTCGTGAACAACAGTGTTTCTCACCTTATCTCTAAGGGAGACACCAGCTATCCGCCTGAGAAAGCCCATTTCAGCCGCTTGTATCCCCGATCTCGTTCTTTCGGTCGTGACCCATCGCTCATGACCACAGGTGAGGGTAGGAACGAAGATTGAACGGTAGATTGGAGAGCTTTGTCTCTCGGCTTAGCTCCCTCTTTGTTAATTACAGTGCGGTAAAGCGACTGCAATACCGCTCCTGCTGCCCCAATTCTCCGTCCAATCTCACGCTCCATTGTTCCCTCACTCGTGAACAGGACCCCAAGATACTTAAACTCCTTCACTTGTGGAAGGACCTCATTCCCCACTTGGAGAAGGCATTCCACCGGTTTCCTGCTGAGGACCATGGCCTTAGATTTGGAGGTGCTAATCCTCATCCCCGCCGCTTCACACTCGGCTGCAAACCGGACCAGTGAACGCTGCAGGTCACAGGCTGATGACGCAAACAGGACCACATCATCTGCAAAAAGCAGTGATGCAATCCTCAGGCCACCAAACTGTAACCCCTCCTCACCACGACTACGCCTCCATATCCTGTCCATGAAAATCACAAACAGAATTGGTGATAAAGCGCAGCCCTGGCGAAGGCCAACAGCTACTCGGAACAAGTTCGACTTACTGCCGAGAACCCGAACGCAGCTCTCACTTTGGGCGTACAGGGATTGGATGGCCCTGAGGAGAGGCCCCCTCACCCCATACTCCTGCAGTACTTCCCACAGTATATCCCTGGGGACATGATCATATGCCTTCTCCAAGTCTACAAAACAGATGTAGACTGGGTTCCTTCCTCGCCAGTGAAGTGACATTCCACGTCCCCAAAGCCAACTTCTGCCACCCGAGTCTGGTCCGTCGTGACCCCCAGCCGTCACTGTAGACCCACCACCCATATGGCAGCGCACCCGACCCTATCGGTCTGCCCTGCGGGTGGTGGGTCTACAGGGGTGGGAAGAATCCACGTTGCCTTTTCGGGCTGAGCCCGGCCGGGCCCCGTGACAGACCCGGCCACCAGGCGCTCGCTAACGTCCAGGCCTGGCTCCAGACGTGGGCCCCGGGTTTCCTCCGGGCAGGGTCACATTTTTCCCTTTTCCTTTTTTCATGGGATCTTCTGAACCATTCTTTGTCTGGCCCTTCACCTGAGACCTGTTTGCCTTTGGTGACCCTACCAGGAGTACAGGACTCCCGACAACATAGCTCCCAGGATCCTTCCGGGCACACAAACCTCTCCACCACGATAAGGTGATGGTTCCTTGGAGAGGTAAAATTATATACAATAAATTAAATAAAACATGTAGTAAAGGTTAAAAGAAAGGAGTTTGTATTAGTAAAATAAAAGATTCTCCCAGCAAGGGTCAACTTCATAACAAACTCGTTGGTTGCTTTAAATCAGAAGGGCAATTAACATTCAAGATTTTATTCAGTTCATCAAACTAAATTTAATTGTTTTATAAAATTATTTATATTCATATTTAATTTATTGTTTATTATTGTTAGCCTATCTAAAGAGACCCAGAATTGTTAAATAGAGAAAAAAATAGTCCATATTTTCCGCAAATATAGAATTAAATGAGGAATAAATAGAGAACTCTTAAATATTGGCTTCAAAAATTGAATAAATGTTTTTTGTAAAATGAAGCGAAGGTGCCATTAAAAGAAATATAAGTTGAATAAAATAGAAATTTGGTGTTAGTTTGTTTATTGTACAAATCTTTAATAAATAACAAGGGAGACACATTATAAAAACAAGAGGTCCTCCCCAACACATGCTAGTATTTTTAATACATAATAATAAAATTGTGTGCAAAATTCTAAATATTTGTAAATTCATTCTTTATATTTCTGTTAGGCCTAAATATAAATAATATAATATAAATACAATAAATTAAAATGGATTCATAAAATTGAGTTCATTGGTATATAATATTTGAGATTAAAATAGGATAAATATTGACTGGAAATGGAAACTAAAACAAAAAAGGGGTCTGTGTGTTTCAATTACAAAACAAAAAAGAAAAGGGGGGGGGTTGTTCGGGGTTGTTTACAATATTGTGGAACCTAGAAAAAGAGAGATAAAATGGAGTAAAAATAAGTGTTTAATTAAATTTTTCATTTAAACCGTGGGGTTTCATTGTGTGCAGTTTCAGGATCCACCGTCTTTCTGCTGCCCGTCGTTGCATGGTGGACCAGCGGCTGTCAATTTCTAACCCCAGGCTCTGGACGTTGTGAGGTCCATGGGTTTTAAAATGGTTGTACAAAGTATTGTTTCCTGCTCCGCTATTCATAATATAAAAATGCTGCTTGATTCGTAAAAATATGGAATTTTTTGTTTCCCCAATGTATAATCTCTGGCAGGCCCGACATCTGATGGCATACACGGCATTCGAGGTGCCGGGTGTGGGGGCCTGCCAGAGATTAAAACCAGCCCGACTGAATAGATTAAAAATGTAACTGGTTTGGGTAAAATGGCTCGAGACGCCTCCCCAGGAGTTGCCGGTTTCAGGGCTGCGTGGACCAGGAGGTCTTTAAGATTCTTGTTTCTCCTGAAGGCGGAGATCAAACGGCAGTCCCCCAGGGACGGGTGGGTGGACTGTAAGTGGGAGAAGTTGTGGCGGATAGTACTGAGGAGGGGTTGTGTTAACTGAGAATAGGTAGTGACCAGTGGGATGAGAAATTGTTTTGTTTCTGAGATGACCGGGTTAGGAGTGCTAGTTCGAGGGGGGGCTGCATTAACCTCGTCAGGAAGCGCTTCGAATATCCCCGCGACCGGAGTGCACTAAATAAAACTTTGGTCGCCTCCTCCACATCCTTCGGGTGCAGATCCTGTGGAAGCGGATTAGCTGCGATTTGATTACCCCCTTAAGTGTGCCTCGGGTGATAGGATGTTTTAAAAAGGAGGGCATGCCGGTCCGTCTCTTTAAAATAAACTTTAGTTGCGAGTTTTTTCTGTGTTTGGTTCAGTTCGTGAAAAAAAACGGTGGTGTCAAGAAACTCTATGTAGTCCTGGTGGATTTTGTTTTAATTTTATTTTGGGGTGGTGGGAATTCAGGATGTGAAGGAATTGTAGAAATTCCGCCTCTGATCCGTCCCACAACCCAAATATGTCGTCCAGATATCTCACGTAGAGGAGGGGCTGGTGGGGACAGTTGCGGGGAGCGGACTCCTCCCACTCGGCCAGGTAAATGTCAGCGTATGAGGGGGAGTATTTCCTCCCCATCGCGCAGCCACAGACCTGGAGGTAGTGCTGGTTATTGAAGGTGAAGTCATTTCGGGTGAGGGTGATTCCTAGTAACTGTAAAATGGCGGAGTCGGGTCGGGAGGGATCGGGGTGGCGGAGGAAAATGTTCTTAACGGCTGAGAGGCCGAGGTGGGTCTCTATGTTTGTATAGAGAGAGTCTATATCTACGGAGAAGAGGAGTGTGTGGGGTGGAACCTGAAGGGAAGACAGACGGTGAGCGAATGTGTATGTGTCTTTGGTATAGCTGGGGTGCAGGTGGGAGAGGGGGTTGATGAAGTGGTCTATGAATTTGGCGATGTGTTGGGACTCGGACCCGCAATCACAGACAATAGGTCTCCCTACTGGGACCACCGAGGGGACCGTCCAGGTTTCAGGGGGTTTGTGGATTTTTGGTAGGAGGTAAAAAAGACTCGGTCGGGGTTCGTCTGGACCGTCCAGGTAGATTTTTTTCTTGTGTGTTATGTATTTTTGGTTGTAGAGATCTGTTGTGATGTTTCTTATGATTGTTTGTGTTTCAGATTGTAGTGGTTGGTCTAGTTTTTTGGAATAATTCAAATTGTAAAGTTGACGGTGTGCTTCCAGAGTGTAATTGTTTAAATCTTGGAGCACAATTTGGTCGCCTTTGTCCGCCTGTTTGATGACTATGTGTGTGCAAGATGATTAATTGATTAATTATGAATGATGATTAATTATGTGTGGTTGTGCTTGTGTGATGTTGGGTGTGTGTGAGGTGTGCGGACACCAGCGGCTGAGGGAGCGGAGGTTGGCAGCCACCAGGTCCCTGAGGTCCGGGGATGCCAAGTCCGGGTTCGGTTCCCACCTGGACAGCTCGACGAACGGCACCGGTTCCCGCGTCTCGAATGTTCCAAAATGGTATATTAAACGGAGTCGTCTGTGGAAGAGATGGAGGTCCCCTCGGAGGTCCGGTCGGGAGGGGGTTGAGTGGGGATGAAAGTTGCTAGAAAAAGGACCAACTGTCTAATTTCGAAAGTGAGGTGGAAAGTGGAACAAAGATTCAAGACATTACTGTGTGAATTGTGGAGATGGGGGGTCGTGGTTGCACTGTCACCCCCCACTGGAAGTTTAACTGTTTGCACCAGTAGTTGAGGATAGTAGAGGCGGTTTGGGGAGTCCAGTGAATGGGGTCCAAACCCACAACCTGAAATAGTGAAGGGTCCAATTTAGGTAAAAATGAGCATTTACTGATTATAGTTTGATTTAATTTCTTGATAAGAATTTGTTTTCAGGTGGGTAATTGGTCCGAGAAATTGATTACAGGAATGTAATGGTCAGTGGGACCTGCTCCTGAAGGCAGTTAAGGCCAGCCGAGATGATGAAGATGTGGGGGGTGGGTTGTGGTGGGAGTTTTTTTCAAAATTGAGTTAATGTTATGGAAGGTTGCGCCGGGGAAACTGTCAATTTGTATGTCGGGGTGCTTGAATGTGGGGATTCTGGAGAGGTTGGAGTCTCCGATGATGAGGTGGGGTTTGTGAACGGTAAGTGACCAGTCTAAGGTTTTACGGAAAGTCGTGGGGTGTCGATGTGGTTCCGGGCGTCCAGGTGAGCACGGAGTCGCCACTGGGGGCTCCCTTGAGGCAACAGTGATCGACTCAGATAATATGGATGAGTTAAGCAGTGGTTCGCTTAAATGAATTTCCCTCATCGTCATTGTCTGATCACTATTTGTTGCAGCAGGGATGGGGGGAGGGCTGCCAGAGCAGTTTGGAAGTGGCGGCTCCGGCTCAGTGGACCAGACGTCCGGAGTGTCTGCTGGTGAGAGGGGAGAAGAGGAGATAGAGTTATTGACCAAAGTTACTACATTACTGTATGTGACCGTGGGGTGAGGAGGTGCTAATGGAGGGGGAGAGGAGGTGCGGGATGGAGAGAGGGGAGCGGAAGGGGGAGAGGGGATCTCAATGGGCTATGGGTGAAGGGAGGTAAGGAGGAGGGGAGGGAGGGATGACGTGAGGTGGGGAGGGTTCGGGGGAGGGAGGGGTGGGTGTGAGGACCGGGTTGTGGTGAATCACAGCCACTAGCTCCCGGGTGGGGTCGCGCGTTGGGAGGACAGGATGGGACAAGGGTCCCCTAAGGTCCCCCTCTGGTTCTGTTGGTAGCGGGGGGGACGCCGACGTGGCCGATGTGGGAGGAGGGAGAGCTCGGGGGTTGTTATAGCCGGGGTCTTTGCTTTTGGAGGGCAGTTCGACAACAAAATGTCCCTCCATATTCTAATGGAGGATGGGGTCAGTTTGTGTCTGTACCGAGCTCTCCCTTACTGAAGCGCTCGCTCACCATCCGCCTCCACAAAACAACGGAGCTGGGGGATGAAGGCCTGGATGGCGGCATCGTAGTGGTGATGTAAAATTTGTAGATTTGTTTGTAGCCAATTTATTGTGTTGTCATTAATTTTATTGAAGGTTGTGTCATTGGGTGAGGAGGGTTTAATGAATTGAGATAATTTGACCACCTGTTTCTTCATGCCAGGAGGGCATGTCCCCTTCTCCACGTGAGAGTCTAGGATCTCTAGATGGTGGACAGCTTGTAAAATTTTAAAATACAATTTGGTCTGTGGGACTGAATCAGAGGCAGAAGAACGGTTGAAGGTGAGGGTGGGGGTGGAGGCCGCCCCGGAGGATGGGCAGTTTGCTTTGGCTGGAGTAGCCTTCTTGGTTTGATTCTCCGGTGTGGCTGCCAGGACTGAAAACCGGTTTGATAGGTGAACCGACATGTTGATTCCTCCCCGGATAAAAACGGATCTAAAAGGATAAAGCGAAGCGCAAGCACAGGGGGCAAAAGCACAGGATTTGTACCTAATTAAAAAAATTTAAAGTAAAAAAAAATAAAATAAAATAAAAAATAAAATAATAAAATAAATTTGGAATAAAATAGGTAAAACCAAAATAAAATTAATAAAAAAATTAACATTTAAAATGGTTAAACTTTAAAAGTGTATCAAAAGGAATTGAATGAATAAGAACAAACTTCGAAAACAGTATTAAGGCAGACTGGTTACAAAATATATTAAAATCAATACAAATAATTAAAATTTAAATATTAAAAAATATTAAAGCCTAAGAAGGTTTTTAAATGATAAACGGGATTGAGGGAGGCGACGAAATGGGGAAGCTTAAAAGTACCAAATGTTAAACCAAATTCAGCGGGTTTAAATTAAGTGGAACAAACGAGGGAGTGATAGGGTTAGGGTTACGGTTGGCATCAGTGGCTGGGATTAGTGGGGTCTCCTCCATTTCTGTCGGGGCACATTCGTGGACCTGGGCCGTGGTCGTGTTGGTGTCCCTCGGGTTAGGGTTAGCGGGTTGTGGGGTCGGGGTTTCCTTTACAGGTGATTCCGATCCCTCGTTTTCAAGGAGGGACCTCAGAAATCTTGAATCCCACGATATGTAGGACAATGGCGGTGACTGAGGTGTATCAGATATTGTGTCCAGGAGGGGGCTGCTTTCTTGTATAACGCATCCCCTGGGTTTTTCTTTTGGCCTTAGGTGGGGGTGGCGTGACGTGTTCGGACTCCAAGTTTCCTCGTGGAGCTTCTGATGAGCCCGGCAGGGTTGGTTGCGGGGGGGAGGGTGCCTCCCTTGTGTTGTTTTTCCCATTGTTTATTGCCTGTTTGATTTTCCCACTGGCCACTATTACAGCTTCCGCCTGTTGGATCACTTCGTGTGTGATCCGTATCAGGTTCTTCCTAGACCATCTGACAGCAACTTGGAAGGCTGCCTGCCAGTCAGGGCTGAGGGTGGCTGGAAGTTTTTCCACTTGTTCGTGCAGGTGGTTTTCATAATGATCCCTCAAAATGAGGAGGGTGGTGTATCCCCAGTTTTTAGCATTTCCCATGATGAGGTCCAGTGTGTCCGGTGTTGGGAGGGCAGGCTTAATCATTTTGGTGAGAATTCCCACCATGTTATTGACCATCTTGGGTTCCGGTTTGCCTTCGGCAGGAGTTACATTATGCAAGTTGTGGACAAGTTTTACAATGCCATAGAATGTACGGACCAGGGCTCCAAAGGCCGGGTCGGCCGGCCTCTGGTCAACCCTATTGCCGGCCGCAGGTTGCCTGGCTGGGCCTCGGACTACCTGGGCATACGTTTTTGGCTTTGGGCGACTGTAGCGGGTCGGTGCGGATGAGGGAGCTGGCCACGAGGTGGTGTGGGTAGGGTTTTGACCCTGTCAGGGTCCAGAAAGGAATTGCTGGCCCCTCCGGGGTACAGGGGGTGCACGGTCCTCTCGATCGCTGTACCCGTACAGTCTCCCACTGTCGGTGGGACGTGGGATACGGCAACGTTTGCCGTACCTCACAACAGTCCAATTTTCGTGGAGCATTTTTGATTTTATTTAGATGATTTATATACAGTGGAGCGTTAAGCTAAAGAGTAGCTAAAAGAAGGAATAGATGAATCAAGATAAGGAAATTCCAAAAAATGTAGGATCCGGAGATTCAAATAAAGTAACAAAATGTGCTGTAGATCTTGATAAGGTGCCCTGTCGCGACGTTTCGAACTTCATCGTTCTTCATCAGGCTTAGGGCACTAGGTAGTATTTTTGAGTTTTTTACTCACCAGCTTGGCAAAGAGTCTCAGCGCGCGTTGGAATCCTCACAAGGAGAATGCTGACTGGCCGCTGTTTCCTGGTTTAAGAGGGGTGTGGGCGGTCCTTCTTCCCTTTTTTTCTTTGGTCTTCTGGTCAGTGCTCTTCCCTGGTGATTTAGGGTCGCTGCTGTTTTTTGTCTCCACAGTAGCAGTCTTCTTTGTGTAGTATTTAGATTAGGGCTACTGTTGTTTTGACCACACCAGTGTTAGGGTTAGGATTTTGGTGGGGCTATTTTGGTGTCTAAGGGGCTATCATGGTTAAATGGGAGGGGTGGGTTTGTTCAGATTGGCCAAGTCGTTATCACTCAGTTTTGCATGAACCAGGTAATCCCGCAGATTTTTTTGTGTACCATAAAATGAGATCATTATATGGTTTAGTAGGATTCCTTTGTCTTCAATTAATTCCTTAAAATTGGCCTTGCAGCCTCTATGGAGGACAGTGGCCATAGTGCAATATTTTGAAATAAAAGGATTTTTTTTTTTTAGTGTTTTTAGGTCTTTTTTCTTCTTTCCCACTGAGAAATGCTTTGAGGCACTGTTTTAGGAAGGGCCTTGCGTATTGCCTGGCCCGTAGGGCCTTAAACAGTGTTTTTGTTGCCTCGAAAAAATCAGCTTCTTTTGGGCAGATTTTGTGGAACCGGGTTAATTGTGCTCTAACAATTCCGACAAAAGTGTGCCTGGGATGTAAGCTGTTTTTAAATAGGAGTGCGTAGGTGTCAGTGGTCTTAAAATGTACTTTGACATCCAATTTTTTGGTTTGCAGGAAATCCGGGCCTTTATAGACTGTGGTGTCTAGGAAGTTAATCGATTGGTTGTCGATTTCAAATTTGAGTTTGATGGATGGATCAAAGGAGTTTAGAATATTGAAAAAATTTTCAAATTCTACCCTAGATCCCGTCCAGATACCCCATATATCATCAAGATATCTTAGGTAGTGTAAGGGCTTTTTTTCCAAATGTTTAAAAACCTCCTCCTCCCAGTTGGCCATGAAGATATTTGCGTAAGCCGGTGCAAATTTCTTCCCCATCGCTGTTCCTTTGATTTGTAAATAGTATTCTTCATTAAAGACAAAGTCGTTTCTAGCGAGGTTGATTTCCAGCAGTTGGAGCAGCTCCGTATCGGGACGTCCGTCTTGAGGGTATTTTTGGAGGAATTTATTAATAGCAGCCATTCCAGTGACTGTATCTATATTGTAGAGGCTGTCAACGTCTAGAGAAAAGAAGATTGCATCTGAACGTCCAGTTGTTTAACTATGTCAGTAAAGTGATATGTGTCTTTGACATAGGCCGGGTGTCGACTCCCTAGGGGATTTAAGTAGTGATCCAGGAATTGTGCTGTACGATAGGTCTCGCTTGAGCAGTCGGACACTATCGGTCTCCCCGGTGGCACCTGGAAGGGCACTGTCCACTTCTGTGGATCCTTATGGATCTTGGGTAGTACATAAAATCTCCTTTCGCGAGGGCAGGGGTCTCCCAGCAGATATTTATTTTGCCTGGAATTGATTGTTCCTAGGTCTTGCAATCTATTTAGGATATTTCTGACCATCGGGATTGTATCCTGGTAGATTGGCCCTTGTAATTTGCGGTAGTAAGTGGTGTCGTTCAATTGCCTTCTTGCCTCCAGTAAGTATTGGTCTCTTCCCATGATGACTACGGAGTTGCCTTTATCAGCTGGTTTTATGACAATATCGTTTCGTATTTGCTAATTCTAATAGGGCATTTCTCTCTTTCTTGTTTAGGTTTGGCTTTTCTTTGATCCTCTTGTAGTTTTTGAGGGTTAGGGTTAGGGGTTGGGGGTTGGGGGTTGGGGTTAGGGTAAGGGTTAGGGTTAGGGTTAGGGTAAGGGTTAGGGGTTAGGTACAGTAAAAACCGTAGTTCCTTAAAAGGAACTACGAAGGGCACTGGCACATGGGGCCCGGGAGTGGGGTCACCTTTAAAATGCCATAAATTTAGGAGTTTACAAATGAATAAAATCAATTAGAATCAATTAGAGTTAGGGGAAGGGGAAGGAAAAGTTAGGGGAATGAGGAATAACTGGGGGAAGTGAGGTAAAATGGATGTTAAAATTTAAAAAGAACTCTCATAAGAAGAAAGCGGAGCAGGAGAGAGCTGAAAAAAATATTGGAATAAAATAATAATTAATACGGTCCACAATAAAAACACTCCACAGATGTTTGGGGAGGATGGGGAACGTAGAGAGCGGGACCCAAACCCTGTTCCCCTCACTGCGAAGCCAGTGTTTAAAGCATTTAACTATTGCTTCTTGGTGATGACTGTGGGGAGATGCAGTTATAAGGAAAACCTTGGATTAAAGGAATGTCTAAAAGACGTGGTCTGGCTGGGGTTTGAACCCTTGAACTCAAGCTGAAAGCAACCGATACTACCTCTGCACCATCCTGGGGGTACACTGGCACTGGGAAAATCTCTAAACCAATTCAGAGGGACTGGGGTGAAGGGAAAGACAAGGAAAAGTTTTGGAATTGGGGAAGGGGGGGGGGGGGTTGGGGGTTTAGGGTTAGAGAAATCAGGGGTTAGGGTTTAGGGAAAGAGGGGGGATGGGTGTTTGAGGCTAGGGAAAGAAACAGCTGGAAAAAAGAAAAAAAAGTATATGTTTATATACATACAAATAAACATTTAAATAAATAAATAACTAAAATAACAATAATAAACAACAAATTAGTGCTATGATAAATTTTAGGGTCCCCTCTGGTAAAAGAACAATTAAAATATGATCTGAGTAATAATGGTAAGTGCTTTCGTAGAGAGCCATGTAATTAAAATACATACAATAAGTAAGTAAGAAGAAGCATGCAGGTAAAAACAAAAGTAATAATCTTAAAGAGAAGTTTCTATTCATAACATAAGAGATTCACTCGGTGAGGGTCAGATTCATATTTAACTTGTTGATTGTTCTGGACCAGAGGGGCCATTATTGTATGAATTTAGTTAATTTCAAATATCAAATAAATACTTTTATTTATTTAACTATACTCATAATTTGTAATTAATGTTTATTATTATTACACTTAGTTCAGATTCATTGCCTCTTTACATAAGGAAAAATAGTCCATATTTTCTATAAATATAAGAATAAATAAAGGATAAATAGAAAGGTCTTAAAATGTCTTAATGTCTTAAATTCCTTTATTTTTTGGGGGACAATAAGGGGAAGGTGCCTTAAACAGAAATATAAATAGAATAAAATAGAAAAATGTTTAGTTAAATAATTTCAGAAATAAAAGGGGAAACATAAAAACAAGAAAAGGTCATCCCCAAACACTTATTAGTATTTTAATACAATTGATGTTTTGCTTGCAATTTTATTATGCAAGATATTTTATTCTTTATATTTCTGTAGGCTTAAATTTTAATCAATAAAGTAGATACAATACAATTAAAGAGAAAATGGACTATACATGGAAGTTAAAAGGAAAAAGAAGGATGGGGGGGGTCAATGGGGAAAGAAAGGTGAGGGTTAGGATTTGGGATAGGTTTAGGGGTTAGGATTTGGGTTAGGGTTAGGGGTTAAGTTTAGGGTTAGGGTTAGGGGGTTAGGGTTAGGGTTAAAAAGGGAATAGGGTTAGGGTTAGGGGGTTAGGGTTAGGGGTTAGGGTTAGAAAGGGAGTTGGGTCTGGTTTGGGATGGAGAGAAAAATTTGATTGAGTGTTAAAATATTGTGGGACCTAAAAACGGAGTAAAATTAGAATAAAATAGAAACTGTTTTTCAATTGAATTTTTCGTTCAGGCCGTGGGGATCGATCGTGTCCAGTTTGGCGATCCAACGCCTCTCTGCTGCGCGTCGTTGTGTCAGGGACCAGCGGCTGTCGCTCTTGATCCCCAGGCTCTGAACATTGTGCGGTCCATGAGTTTTTAAATTATTGTATAAGATGTTATTTCCTGCTCCGCTTTTCATAATATAAAGGTGCTGTCTAATGCGTAAAAATATTGCATTTTTGGTTTCCCCAATGTACAGTTTCTGGCAGGCCCGACATCTGATGCCGTAGACGGCGTTCGAGGTTGAAGGTGTGGGGGCCTGCCAGAGGTTAAAACCCGCCCGACTGAAGGGGTTAAAAATGTAGCGGGTATTGATAAAATGTATCTCCCGGGTTCGAGACGCCTCCCCAGGAGTGACTGGTTTCAGGGCTGCATGGACCAGGAGGTCTTTGAGGTTTTTGTTCCTCCTGTAGGCGGAGAACAGACGGCAGCCCCCCAGGGACGGGTGGGTAGACTGTAAGTGTGTGAAATTATGGCATATGGTGTTGAGGAGGGGTTGGGTGGACTGAGCGTATGTGGTGACCAGTGGGATGAGAAATGGGTTGGTATCTATACTAACCGGGGTAGGGGTGCTAGCTCGAGGGGGGACCGCATTACCCTCCGCCTTAACACTCCTAAGGAAACGCCTCGAATACCCGCGCAGCCGAAGTGCACTGAATAAAATTTTCGTCGCCTCAACATCTTTCGGGTGGGTGCAAATCCTGTGGAAACGGATTACAGTGATACCTCTGTACTCGACTATAATCCGTTCTGAGGTGGTGGTTGAGCACCGATTTGTTCGACCACCGAAACCAATTTTCCCATAAGAAATAATGGAAAGTATTTTAATCCGTTCTTACCATTTAGAAAAATACCTAAAATATTATAAGAACGTTGTCTAAACAACAATGAATACGTAAATGTGCACAAGCAGTACATGATAAAGATAAAGCATTATAAACCATTTTGTATAATTTACTTTACGTTTTGGAGAGTGGTTGATGGCACTAGCGTCATCATGGAAGGGGAATCCCTTCCATGATGACGCTAGGTAACGCGCCTCCAGGGATTTTCTCCCTTCTCTCTCTCTTCCGTGGAGGTGAATCTGGCTGGGCAGTAGCCTTCCTCTATTCTTTAAGAAGGAACCTGTCCATTGTCAGTTGCTTCTGCTTCAAGATAGTGGAAATGGCTCGTACACCACTTTCATATTTTGCTATAATTTCCGTACGTCTTTGCGTACGTAATTTGCGTACGTGTTACTCCGCTGGCGGTCTGAGTTGAACTGACGCTTACCCGCTGGCCGAGGAGCGCGGCCGAGGAGCGCGTTCGGGTCGACTCGGCTAGTCGAGTACCAAAAATCTGTTCGGGGTCCGATACATTTTCTACTCTAATTTTTTGGTCGAGCACCGATTTGGTCGAGTATAGAGGCGGTCGAGTACAGAGGTATCACTGTAGTTGTGATTTAATTACCCCCTTGAAAGTATGCTTTGGGTGGTACGACGATTTAAAAAGGAGGGCATGTCGGTCCGTCTCTTTAAAATAAACTTTTGTGGCCAGTTTTTTTTAATTTTGTGGTTGTGTTCTTGAAAAAATACTGTGGTGTCTAAAAATTCTATTGCTTTGGGATGGGTTTTGTGTTTGAAAGTTATTTTGGGGTGGTGGGAGTTGAGGATATGAATAAACTAAGAAATCTGCCTCTGATCTGTCCCACAGCCCAAAGATATCATCTAGATACCTCACGTAGAGAAGGGGCTGGTGGGGGCAGTTGCGGAGAGCGGACTCCTCCCACTAGGCCAGGTAAATGTCGGCGTATGAGGGGGAGTATTTCCTTCCCATCGCACAGCCACAGACCTGGAGGTAGTGCTGGTTATTAAAGGAGAAATCATTCAAGGTGAGGGTTATTTCCAGTAGTTGTAGTATGGCGGAGTCGGGTCGGGAGGGGTCGGGGTGACGGAGGAAGATGTTCTTGATTGCGGTGAGGCCGAGGTGGGTTTCTATGTTCATGTACAGCGAGTCAGTCTATTGTGAAGAGGAGTGTGTGGGGTGGGACCTGAACAGAAGACAGACGGTGAACAAAGGTATGGGTGTCCTTGATATAGCTGGGGTGCAGGTGGGAGAGGGGGTTGATATAGTGATCTATATATTCTGCTATGTGTTGGGACTCGGACCCGCAATTGCTGACGATAGGTCTCCCTACTGGGACCACCGAGGGGACCGTCCAGGTTTGGGGCGGTTTGTGTATTTTGGGAAGTAAATAGAAGAAGCGCGGAAGGGGTTCGTCTGGGCCGTCCAGGTAGGTCTTTTGTTTGTATGTGATGTATTTTTTGGTGTAAAGATCTGATATTATGTGTCGGATGATTTTTTGTGTTTGTGGTTGTAATGACGTTTCCAATTTTTTATAGTAATTTGTATTGTTGAGTTGGCGGTTTGCTTCCAGGATGTAGTTATTGAGGTCTTGTAGTACTATTTGGCCGCCTTTGTCCGCTGGTTTGATAACTATGTGTGCGCTTGTTGATAATTGTTTGATGATTTGCTGTTGTGACGGGGTGATGTTGGGGGTGGTTGTAGTGTGCGGACGCCAGCGGCTGAGGGAGCGGAGGTTGGCGTCCACCAGGTCACGGAGGTCTGGGGACGCCAAGTCCGGGTTCGGTTCCCACCTGGAAGGCCCGACGAACGGCACCGGTTCCTGCATGTCTGATGTTCCAAAGTGATCCATTAGGAGGAGGCGTCTATGAAATAGGTGGAGGTCCCCTCGGAGGTCCGGTCGGGAGGGAGGGGGTGGAGTGGGAAGGAAGGTGAGTCCCTTCTGCAGTAACTGTTGGATTTCGGGCGTGAGTTGGAAAGTAGAACAAAGATTGAGAACATTAGAGTGTGGGTTGGAGAGATTGGGGGTCGTGGCTACACTGTTACCCCCTGTTACACCATTTTTCAGTACTGGTGTAACCAGTTAAACTTGTAAGAGGTTTGGGGGGTCCAGTGAACGGGGTTAGGGTTAGGGTTAAGGTAGGTAGGGTTTTGACCCTGTCGGGGTCCAGAAAGAAATTGCTGGCCCCTCCGGTTGTTGAGGGATTGCAAAATATCTTTCTCGGCCTGTGGCAGTTGTTTGGAAAAGTTTATTAGGGGTACCCAGATGTGGGCCCCCGGAAACTTGATTTTGGCTGCCTTGATTGCCGCGAGCATCTGTTTGATTGGAGTGAGTTTGGTCTTCTGTGTTCAGTTGTTTAGGCCAAAGGCCAAGATGACCTTCTCCACCTCTGTCGTCACTGATGCTTTTTCGACCAAATGCTGGGCATGTTTGAAGTTGGCCCCTGGGTAGCTCTCTATCTGGATTCCTGGGTGTTGAAATTGGGGAATCCTGCCTAGGTTTGAGTCACCCATGATCAGGCATTTTGAGCGTACCTTTAAATCCCAAAACGCCATTTTTCTAAAGGTGTTGCTATGGATGTGCACCGAGGCATCCGGGTTAGGGTTAGGGTTATGGTTAGGGCTGGGGTCAGTGGCTGTGATTAGTGGGGTCTCCTCCATTTCTGTCGGGGCATATTCGTGGACTTGGGCCGTGATTGTGTTGGTGTTGGTGTTAGGGTTAGGGTTTGCAGGTTATGGGGTCGGGGTTTCCTTTACGGGTGATTCCGACCCCTCGTTTTCAAGGAGGGACCTCAGAAATCTTGAATCCCACGATATGTAGGACAATGGCGGTGACTGAGGTGTATCGGATATTGTGTCCAGGAGGGGGCTGCTTTCTTGTATAACGCATCCCCTGGGTTTTCTTTGGGCTTTAGGTGGGGGTGGCGTGACGTGTTCGGACTCCAAGTTTCCTCGTGGAGCTTCTGATGAATCCGGCAGGGTTGGTTGCGGGGAGGAGGGTGCCTCTCTTGTGTTGTTTTTCCCATTATTTATAGTAGCCTGTTTGATTTTCCCACTGGCCACTATTACAGCTTCCGCCTGTTGGATCACTTCGTGTGTGATCCGTGTCAGGTTCTTCCTAGACCATCTGACAGCAACTTGGAAGGCTGCTTGCCAGTCAGGGCTGAGGGTGGCTGGAAGTTTTTCTACTTGTTCCTGCAGGCGGTTTTCATAATGATCCCTCAGAATGAGGAGGGTGGTGTATCCCCAGTTTTTAGCATTTCCCATGATGAGGTCCAGTGTGTCCGGTGTTGGGAGGGCAGGCTTAATCATTTTGGTGAGAATTCCCACCATGTTGTTGACCATCTTGGGTTCCGGTTTGCCTTCGGCGGGAGTTACATTATGCAGGTGGTGGACAAGTTTTACAATGCCATAGAATGTACGGACCAGGGCTCCAAAGGCCGGGTCAGCCGGCCTCTGGTCAACCCTATTGCCGGCCGCAGGTTGCCTGGCTGGGCCTCGGACTACCTGGGCATACGTTTTTGGCTTTGGGCGACTGTAGCGGGTCGGTGCGGACGAGTGAGCTGGCCGCCAGTTGGTGTAGGTAGGGTTTTGACCCTGTTGGGGTCCAGAAAGAAATTGCTGGGGGTGCACAGGGGGTGCACGGTCCTCTCGATCGCTGTACTCGTACAGTCTCCCAGTGTCGGTGGGGCGTGGGTTACGGCAACGTTTGCCGTACCTCACAACAGTCCAATTTTCATGGAGCATTTTGGTTTTATTTGAACGTTAAACTAAAGAGTAGCTAAAAGAAGGACTAGATGAATCTAAGATAAAGCAATTCCCAAAAAACATTTTTTGGATCGGGGGATTCAAATAAAGTAACAAAATGTGCTAGATAATTTATATACAGTGATAGATCTAGATAAGGTGCCCTGTCGCGACGTTTCGAACTTCATCGTTCTTCATCAGGCTTAGGGCACTAGGTAGTATTTCTGAGTTTTCGTACTCACCAGCTTGGCAGAGAGTCTCAGTGCGCGTTGGAATCCTCACAAGGAGAAGGCTGACTGGCCGCTGTTTCCTGGTTTAATAGGGGTGTGGGCGGTCCTTTTTCCTTTTGTTTCTTTGGTCCTCTGGTCAGTGATCTTCCCTGGTGATTGAGGGTCGTTGTTGTTTTTATGTCTCCACAGTAGCAGTCTTCTTTGTTTAGTATTTAGATTAGGGCTACTGTTGTTTTGGCCACAACAATGTTATGGTTAGGATTTTGGTGGGGCTATTTTGGTGTCTATGGGGCTATCTAGGTTGAATGGGAGGGGTGGGTTTGTTTAGATTGGCCAAGTCGTTATCATTCAGAGTTTTGCATGAACCAGATAATCCCGCAGATTTCTTTGTCTACCATAGGATGAGATCATCCTATGGTTTGGTAGGATTCCTTTGTCTTCAATTAATTCCTTAAAATTGGCCTTGCAGCCTCTATGGAGGACAGTGGCCATAGTGGAATATTTTGAAATAAAAGGAATTTTTTGTTAGTGTTTTTAGGTCTTTTTTCTTCTTTCCCACTGAGAAATGCTTTGAGGCACTGTTTTAGGAAGGGCCTTGAGTATTGCCTGGCCCGTAGGGCCTTAAACAGTGTTTTTGTTGCCTCGAGGGTTAGGGTTTAGGGTTAGGGTTAGGGTTTAGGGTTAGGGTTAGGGTTAGAGGGTTAGGGTTAGGGTTTAGGGTTAGGGTTAGGGTTTAGGGTTAGGGTTTAGGGTTAGGGTTAGGGTTTAGGGTTAGGGTTAGGTTGATTGTGAATGGGGCTCAGTGGGTTCCTGTTTCCCCGAAGGTAGACAATACCCCTGGCATGCTCTGGCCCGCGCTTGTCGTCACCTGTATCCCTCCCGGCTCGTAGTTCCCTTAGCTTTACGGTATTATTATTATTATTATTATTACTATAATTTTTTTTTTTTTTTGGCATCTTATTGAGTTTATGTTGGGGATATGTTGTACGTGGGGTATATATGGTGTGTGTGTGTGTGTGTGTGTGTGTGTGTGTGTGTGTGTGTGTGTGTGTGTGTGTGTGTGTGTGTGTGTGTGAATATGTGGCTTGTGGTCAAAGTGGGTGGTGGTCTGGATTGTGAGTGTGTGTGTGTGTGTGTGTGTGTAAGTAGGTGGAGGAACGCTGAAGATGCTGTTCCTGGATGATGTGTGTAAGTGTGTGAGTAGGTGGAGGAACGCTGAAGATGCTGTTCCTGGATGATGTGTGTAGGTGTGTGAGTAGGTGGAGGAACGCTGAAGATGCTGTTCCTTGATGGTGTGTGCAAGTGTCTGAGTAGGTGGGGGAACGCTGAAGATGCTGTTCCTGGATTATGTGTGTAAGTGTGTGAGTGTAGGTGGGGGAACGCTGAAGATACTGTTCCTGGATGGTGTGTGCAAGTGTGTGAGTAGGTGGGGGAACGCTGAAGATGCTGTTCCTGGATGGTGTGTGTGAGTGTGTGAGTAGTTGGAGGAACGCTGAAGATGCTGTTCCTGGATGATGTGTGTGAGTGTGTGAGTAGGTGGGGGAACGCTGAAGATGCTGTTCCTGGATGATGTGTGTAAGTGTGTGAGTATGTGGCGGAACGCTGAAGATGCTGTTCCTTGATGGTGTGTGCAAGTGTGTGAGTAGGTGGGGGAACGCTGAAGATGCTGTTCCTGGATTATGTGTGTAAGTGTGTGAGTAGGTAGAGGAACGCTGAAGATGCTGTTCCTGGATGATGTGTGCGGTTGTGTGAGTAGGTGGTGGAACGCTGAAGATGCTGTTCCTTGATGGTGTGTGTGAGTGTGTGAGTAGGTGGTGGAACGCTGAAGATGCTGTTCCTGGATTATGTGTGTAAGTGTGTGAGTGTAGGTGGTGGAACGCTGAAGATGCTGTTCCCGGATGATGTGTGTAAGTGTGTGAGTGTGTGTGTGTGTAGGTGGGGGAACCCTGAAGATGCTGTTCCTGGATGATGTGTGTGAGTGTGTGAGTAGTTGGAGGAACGCTGAAGTTGCTGTTCCTGGATGATGTGTGCGAGTGTGTGAGTAGGTGGTGGAACGCTGAAGATGCTGTTCCTTGATGGTGTGTGTGAGTGTGTGAGTAGGTGGTGGAACGCTGAAGATGCTGTTCCTGGATTATGTGTGTAAGTGTGTGAGTGTAGGTGGTGGAACGCTGAAGATGCTGTTCCTGGATGATGTGTGTAAGTGTGTGAGTGTGTGTGTGTGTAGGTGGGGGAACCCTGAAGATGCTGTTCCTGGATGATGTGTGTGAGTGTGTGAGTAGTTGGAGGAACGCTGAAGATGCTGTTCCTTGATGATGTGTGTAAGTGTGTGAGTAGGTGGGGGAACGCTGAAGATGTTGTTCCTGGATTGTGTGTGTGGGTGTCTGTAGGTGTAAGGAGGTGGAGGAACGCTGAAGATGCTGTTCCTTGATGGTGTGTGTAAGTGTGTGAGTAGTTGGAGGAACGCTGAAGATGCTGTTCCTTGAAGGTGTGTGTAAGTGTGTGAGTAGTTGGAGGAACGCTGAAGATGCTGTTCCTTGATGGTGTGTGTGAGTGTGTGAGTAGGTGGAGGAACGCTGAAGATGCTGTTCCTGGATGATGTGTGCGGTTGTGTGAGTAGGTGGGGGAACGCTGAAGATGCTGTTCCTTGATGATGCGTGTAAGTGTGTGAGTAGTTGGAGGAACGCTGAAGATGCTGTTCCTTGATGATGTGTGTAAGTGTGTGAGTAGGTGGGGGAACGCTGAAGATGTTGTTCCTGGATTGTGTGTGTGGGTGTCTGTAGGTGTAAGGAGGTGGAGGAACGCTGAAGATGCTGTTCCTTGATGGTGTGTGTAAGTGTGTGAGTAGTTGGAGGAACGCTGAAGATGCTGTTCCTTGAAGGTGTGTGTAAGTGTGTGAGTAGTTGGAGGAACGCTGAAGATGCTGTTCCTGGATGATGTGTGCGGTTGTGTGAGTAGGTGGCGGAACGCTGAAGATGCTGTTCCTGGATTATGTTTGTAGGTGTGTGTGTGTGTGTGTGTGTGTGTGTGTGTGTGTGTGTGTGTGTGTGTGTGTGTGTGTGTGTGTGTGTGTCAGTAGGTTGAGGAAAGTTGGGAATGTTGATCCAGGGGTTAGAGAGGGGGGGGGGGGGGAGTGGAGGGTGTGAGAGAGAGGGGGGGGTGTGGGAGGGTAGGAAGGGTGGGGGGAAGGGGGGGGAGGGGAGAGGAGCGAGAGGGGGGGGTAGAAGGAGAGGGGGGGGAAGAGAAAGTATAGAGAAGAAATAAAAAAATGTATACACATACATAATCATTATCAATCTCTTAACATATTAGTAGGTGGAAGACCATAACCAGTTTTCTATTTGTAAATACAAACATTCCTGTGAAGTAGTACATGGTTATTGAGTGCATAAATAGTTGATCATTCCTTCTAACAGAGTAACACTGACTGTTTGGTTGTAACAGTGTTGGTGTTCTAAGCTATATATATACTGTATTAATATTATGTATAATTCCATAGAGTCTTCATCTATAATGGTAGTAAGAAAGGTGGTGGTGGTAACAGCAAAAAAAATTAATAAGAAGAACTTACTACATGGGTTCAAGTAGGTCCCCTGGTAAGATGTAAGTGGTGGGTTATTGGTATTGTCTTGAGATTGTTAATTTAAGGAGGGTATATGAGAAAGAGGTGGGTCCAATTTGTTTAGGTTGCCATGTTTGGGTATTAAGTGGTTATTATTACTTTGGACTATAAGGGATCAAATCACTGTTGAGTGTTTTTGATCATAAATGTGTGTTTCTAAATTTCAGAACACCTCATCAGCGGCTGCATCCAAGGGTCTCATCGACCGTTTCTGCCTTTCACAACCGTACGATCTCCTCCCTTGGCGGCTGCTCAGGGTGATCAAGTCCTGAGCCGTGTTCCGTGTCCAATGAGATACTGGGTCCCTTCTAGGTCTATTTATTGATAATTTTGGTTGGGGAAGATAATGTTTTAGAGGTAAAGATTGGAGGTGGACCACAGCATCTGAGCATTCTACATTATAAGCAAAAGTCCCATATATGGCAGTTAAGTAATTTGGTGGATCCAAAGATCTTTAGGTTTGATTTTGGTAGTAGTTGTTATGTTAAAGCAAAGAGTTAGGTCTTATATTATCTGGATCAGTAGGTCGGTGGATGTGAGACCGAGTGGTCTCTGTTAAATGGAATAAAAGGCTGGTGGTGGTAGTAATACGAAACAGGATGTCAGGAAGCGCTTACCTGAGGTAGGTAGATGGTTGTGCCAGGAGATATCTGGTCAGTTAAGAGTAGGTGAAGAAGACGAGGGTGAAATCTTCTATGGTAGATTCTAAAGAGTAATTTAAGGTTTCGTCCGGATAAAATGGTGGGTTTTGGGGTGGGGGATTTATATAGGTTATGGGTGGGTCATTCTGAGGAAGTGGGTGGGCAGTTTATGGTGAGTGGGGTAAAGGGATCGAGAGTGGGACAATAGTTGAGGTGTAAAGATTGACAGGTACGATGTGGGTGGGCAGTTTATGGTAGGTGGGGTAAATGTAGATGAAGAGTGGGACAATAGTTGAGGTGTAAAAATTGACAGGTACGATGTGGGCACGTCTCCGCATGTCCCCTTGGGATGATTTTATTTCTGGGTTAGAGGTGGATAAAATAAGATGGTGAATCTATCAATTTGTTAGAGGTAACATTCCAAGTGTTGAGCTAGCATGGTGAATTAATTAATTAGTCTATTACAGATAAATGAAACGGGGGTTAAAAGGAAGGGAAAACTGATTCTTTGTTGTCTAATAAAGGTAAATGGTGAATAATTATCTGAGTCAGTAAAGGGCAAAATTATTAAAGTTAAACTTGGAATGGTGAATTGATTCCTTACGATATTATAGATGAATTGTGGAGCGTGTGAATAGTGTGTTGATTTCTAACTTCTGTTCGGGAAGAAATTATCTAATGTGAAATGATTAGTAGATTAATATAGCTTCTTGTTATAGAGTGTTTGATTTTTTACCTGTAAAATAGAATAAATTTATCATTATAAGTTAGGATAAATGAATTGCTTACTGTATTAAGATGACAGTGCCAGGTGTTTAGTTAAGTTAGTGATATTTCTCTGTCTTGATTATAGATGAAATAACCAATGTTAGAGGAATTGTTGGATCAATGTATTTCTGTGTAAGATGAAATTGACAAGTGTTTAGATAGAATAGTGGATTGAAAGTTAAGTGTGTAAGGGGTAAAGTAAAAAGTATTTGGATAGGATCAAGAAGTAATTACTTCTATAGCACTGTTGTCTGAGGAAGTGGGTGAGCAGTTTTTGGTAGGTGGGGTAAATGTAGATTAAGAGTGGGACAATAGTTGAGGTGTGAAAATTGACAGGTACGATGTGGGCACGTCACCACATGTCCCCTTGGGATGATTTTATTTCTGGGTTAGAGGTGAATAAAATAGGATGGTGAATATATCAATAGGTTAAGGTTACATTCCAAGTGTTGAGTTAGCATGGTGAATTAATTTATTGGTCTATTACAGATAAATGAAGCAAGGGTTAAGGGGAGGGTAAACTAATGTCTGTTGTCTAATAAAGGTAAATGGTGAATAATTGTCTGAGTCAGTAAAGGGTAAAATTGTTAAAGTTAAACTTGGAATGGTGAATAGATTTCTTGCTCTATTATAGTTAAATTGTAGAGCGTGTGAATAAACAGTGTATTGATTTCTAACTTCTATTAAGGAAGAAATTATCCAATGTTAAATGATTAGTAGAATAATGTAGCTTCTTGTTATAGATGACATTCAGTGTTAAATAATTTTCACCTGTAAAATAGAATACATTGATTAAACGGTAAGTTAAGCGATAAATGAATTGCTTACTGTATTAGGATGAGAGTGCCAGGTGTTTATGTAAGTTAGTAATATTTCTCTGTCTTGATTATAGATGAAATAACCAATGTTAGAGGAATTAATGAAACAATTTCTTTGTGTGCTACAGATGAAATTGTCAAGTGTTTGAGTAGAATAGTGGATAAATTTTGATATGTTAAATGTAATGGCCAAGTAAATAAGTGAGATAGTAAATTGAAAGTGAAGTGCGTAAGGGATAAAGTAAAAAGTATTTAGATAGGATCAAGAATTAATTACTTCTATAACATAGTTGAAATATTGAGTCTTTGATAAAATTTGTGGAATAGTATCATTGTCTTGGGTAGATGAAATTCACTACTATTAGATAAATGGTGAGTTTCTTTCTATATTACAGGTAAGATAACCAAGTGTATGAATAAATCGTGAATAGATGTTTTCCTATATTAAGGTGAAATAAACAATTCTCTGATAACATGGTGAATGGGTATCATTTTATTGTAGGGGAAATTGACAAGTGCCTGTATGAAATCATCGATAAATTTCTATCTTTATTAAGATGAGTTACTAGTATTAGGGTTATGGTTAGAATAAGGTTTAGGATTAGAGTTAAGGTTAGGGTTAAGGGAGAAAGAGATATAGAGAGAGTGTGAGAAGGGGGGGGGGGGGAGAGAGAAAAAAAAAGAGGGAGAGGGAGAGAAAAAAAGGGGGGGTTAGGGTATGGTAGGCCGCTAAGGTTAGGGTTAGACGTTATGGTAGGGTTAGGGTAGACGTAAGGGTTTGGGTTAGACGTAGGGTTAGGGTTAAGGTTAGACATTATGGTTGGGGTAAGGGTTAGATGCTGGGTTAGGCTTAAGGTTAGACGCTATGGTTAGGGTTAGACGTTAGGGTTAGACGCTTGGTTAGGGTTAGACGCAATGTTTAGGGTTAGGCGTTAGGGTTAGGGTTAGGGTTAGACGATATGGTTAGGGTTAGGGTTAGACGTTAGGGTTAGATGTTAGAGTTAGGGTTGGACTCTACGGTTAGGGTTAGGGTTAGGGTTAGACGCTGGGTTAGGGTTAGGGTTAGACGTTGGGGTTAGATGTTAGGGTTAGGGTTGGATGCTATGGTTAGGGTTAGGGTTAGGGTTAGACGTTAGGGTTAGATGCTGGGTAAGGGTTAGGGTTAGACGTAAGGGTTAGGGTTGGACGCTATGGTTAGGGTTAGATGTTAGGGTTAG